>NC_057812.1:36402856-36405641 GCF_018294505.1 Triticum aestivum
ATCGCGGAGTCGTGGCTGGAGTGAAAACCGACGAGGTTGCTCAAACAAGGCGGTAGCCCTTTATGCCGTTTGTCGAGGTAGCCGAGAGCATGTGGTGGTGGAGCCGTGGTCGAGGTAGCCGTGCGACGAATGTCGTGGTCGATGTCGAGTCGGGGTGGCCGGTGTCGAGGAAGTCGCCGTGGAGCCGCGGGCGCAAGGAGGCGCCGAGTTAGTCATGGACGCAGTGGTGTCGAAGTAGTGGTGCGCCGGGAAGAAGATGTTGTTGACGACGCGTCGCGTCGGGCTTGCCAAGCCCGGGGACACATCGTGGACGAAGGCACACACCGGTGTTGCCAGCACCGGGCATGCGTAGACGGACGAAGACGAAGTTGACGAAGCGTCGACCAGGCTTGCCAGGCCCGGGGACACGTCGTGGATGAAGGCACGCATCGGTGTTGCCAGCACCGGGCATGCGTAGACGAGGGACCTGCACGAGTTGTACGCCATGTCGGAGAAGTCGGAGGGGCCAGCAGAGAAGAACTCGACGACGATTGCGGCGTCCATCGGCGCGGGGCCGATGTCACCAACGGTGGTCGTAGTAGACGAAGTGGTCGGGGTAGATGACGGCGACGCTGGCGACGGGCTGGTGCTTGGACGAAGACGAAGGGGGTGGACGGGCGGCGACGGCGGCCAAAGAAGAGCGGCGGCGGCGGCCTGACGGCGGCGGCGGCGGCTAGGTTAGGAGTGCGGCGGCGGTGCTCGAATTAGGCGAAGAACCCTGACAGCGTGACGAAGATCGGCGCGGACGGTGGTGTTCCCGCGCCAAGGGAGACGGCGCGGCGCATACCACGGGAGATCGATGCGCGGTGATGGCGGAGTGGACTGCGGGCCGCGGCGCTACAGCCCAAAGGGGCGACGCAGCGGCGGCAGGCGGGTCGGGGCGACGGCGGAGACCGCGGGCCGCGACGCTGCGGCCCGAAGGGGCGACGCAACGGCGGTTCGCGAGTCGGTGCAACCGCAGGGACGGCCTCGGGACGGCGGCGTGGACCGCGTCCCACGCTCGCTACGGCCCGACGGGGCGACACAGCGGCGGCGCGAGGGTCGATGCAACCACGGGACGGCCTAGAGCGGACGCCCTCGGGGCAGCGGGGGACCGCGGGCCGCGGCACTATGGCCCGAAGGGGCGACGCAGCGGTGACGCAGGTCGGTGCAGCCGGGAGAAGAACCACAGGGCGGCGGCCCGACGGGGCGACGCAGCGGCAGCCCGATGCTCGATCGGTGGAGAGGCGCGCTGAACTAGGGGACGATCTTCACGGGACCTGCGGAGGCGCGCGTAACCGACGGGCCAGGTCGGTCGCGCGGCGTAGATGAGGCGGATCGCGGCGGTGAGCGGGTGATCAAGCCGATCGCGCGCGAGGTCGGGGACGCCGCTCGGTGGAGGCGTGGTGGCGGCGGAGTCCGAGATGAAGCCGGCAGCGACAGGTGGCAGGGCGGCTATGATTGGCCGCCGCATGGCGCGAGGCCGCCGGGTCGGGGTGATGCAGGAGTCCCGGTCGGAGCAGGGCGATCACGGCCGGCGTAGATCGACGGGCGGGCCGTCACGCGAACGGCGGCGGTGAAGGGCCGCCGCATGACGTGAGGCCGCCGGGTCGGGGCGACCGGCGGGCCGACGCGCGGACGACGCGCGAGGCCTCCGGGTCGGTGAAGAAGCCGGCCAATCGCGCCGATGTTGGAGTAGAGGCGTACGGGGTCGACGGCGGCGGTGGGCGACGCAAACCGGATCACATAGACCGGAAAACCAAAAAGTAGACGTCGATCAAGGCGACCGGCGAGAGAGAGAAACCCGGATCAAAGGATCGGGAAAAAAACTCTCTAGGGCAGCCGACCAACACGGCCGGCGGACGAACCCTAGGTACGGGCGGCGCGGCCCCCGGCGGCGGTCATGGAGGCTGACCGCCTCGGGGGCGGCGCGCGGGTGCGGAAGCGGCGGCGGCTAGGGTTTAGGATCGACTCGCGATAGATACCATGTTAGAAGGGAAAGAGATGGATTTGGTGGAATAATCGTTGTATTGCTTGAGCCTCGTGGGCATATATATAGGAGTACAATGACCAACTTGAAGTACAAGACAAGCCGGAATAAATTCTAGTCTATCTCGTCTTTCCTAATACAATCACGTTACGACGCGCGAGGCCGCCTAGTCGGGGCGACCAACGGGCAGACGCGCGGACGACGCGCGAAGCCGCCGGGTCGGTGAAGAAGCCGGCCAATCGCGCCGGTGTTGGAGTAGAGGCGCACGGGGTCGACGGCGGTGGTGGGCGACGCAACCGTCGTCGAGTCCTTCTCTGCTGGCCTCTCTGACTTCTTCGACATGGCGTACAGCTTGTGCAGGTCCCAGTCTATGCATGCCCGGTGCTGGCAACACCGCCGCGTGCCTTCGTCCACGATGTGTCCCCGTGCCTGGCAAGCCTGGCGCGGCGCTTCGTCAACTTCGTCTTCGTCCGTCTACGCATGCCCGGTGCTGGCAACACCGACGCGTGCCTTCGTCTACGATGTGTCCCCAGGGTTGGCAACCCCGGCGCGACGCGTCGTCAACATCATCTCCGTCCCGGCGCACCACTACTTCGACACCACTGCGCCCACGACTAACTCGGCGCCCCCTTGCGCCCGCGGCTCCACGGCGACTTCCTCGACACCGGCCACCCCGACTCGACATCGACCACGGCATTCTTCGCACGGCTACCTCGACCACGGCTCCACCACACACGCTCTCGGCTACATCGACAAACGGCACAAAGGGCTACCGCC
>NC_057812.1:36405888-36422512 GCF_018294505.1 Triticum aestivum
TTCTCCAGTCTCACCGTCTGCGTCGCTACCGTTGTGACTGCGGGGGGATGTTGAGTAACGTGATTGTATTAGGAAAGACGAGATAGACTAGGATTTATTCCAGCTTGTCTTGTACTCCAAGTTGATCATTGTACTCCTATATATATGCCCACGAGGCTAAAGCAATACAACGATTATTCCACCAAATCCCTCTCTTTCCCTTCCAACATCCACCATCCTAATAAAAAGAGGACGTGGTTCCCCTAAAACAACACGTACGGGCCGGTTGTACTAGTAGCTGATCAAGCCATTGTTCTTGACTCCTAACTTTGTGTGGTCTTCACCTTTTTAGGGTACCCACAGAGCGTTTATTTTTGTAGTATCTGACTGGTGTTTACTTGCATGCCGAGTCGATCTCGACCGATCTCTCCGTCAGTACTACACTACAGGACTTATTAGTAAGCAATCTTCCTGTGGAGGCTTTTGCCGGTAGGCAGGCAGGCAGGCATCCTAATTAATTCTGGCTTAGCCTCAGCTAATAATCTGCATGATGCATACACCAAACTAATGCTACTATAGCTAATCTAGTCGTAGGGCATTAATAATGGGATTAGTCACATGCTGTCATGGTACGGCCGATGGTAATCATGTGCGACCTGTGTCGATCCGTTAATGGCCACTCCGGCCTTGATGTGTCCTGCCGCTGGCCTCTAAATGGTCCTACTTACTACTAATGCAGCCCGCTTTCCCTTTATGAAATATCCTTATTAATGCACCTCCATCTTTTCTGTTCTGTTGCCACACTACGCCATGTCCGGCCGTGGATGCACGCATCACCCATCTACCACGTAGTGTTGCTACATGACCATATAGCTAGCTACGATGGATGGATTAGTTAAAAATAATTTAAGCGAGTGGTCAATGAAGATCGATCGACAGATTGATGGATGGATTACACACGAATCGAATCTAATCGAAACCCAATCAATCCAACTCGATCCAGCGTGTCGGCTCGCAGGATTTTCGTGCCTAAACTAATAGGCGTTGCGCGCGCACAGATGCATGATGATGAGTTTTGCCGGCAACGATCATTCGATACAACGGTTGCTTCCTCGATCTTTTACCTAGAAAAGCGACTGAGGAGTCCATGGCCGATCGATCACTGGGATTTTCGCAGTAGTTTTTTTGAACGGGATTTTCGCAGTATTCTCTGGACGAGATGGGTAGGCGGTGATGCGATCGGCTGAAGTCGACATACGCGTGCTTGCCGGCAGGTAGATGGCTGGCCGGCCGGCCTACGTGTACGTACACCGTACGTACGTATACGTATATGCATGGCTGTGGAAGAAATGGATAAGGCAACTCCCTCCGCCGGCGACCTTTTGGTCGTCGGTGGTGAGGGGGTCGCCGGATCCCGCGCGTGCGGATCACTTTAGCTGTAGGTTTAGGGCCCTAGTAGCTTAGGTTTTTAGAGCTTGACTTCGGCGGCGGTGACAGCGATGCTGAATAAAGAATCTCCGGATTCTTCTTCGGCGAGGCGATCGTCTCTTTGGTCGGTGGTGAATCTGGGAATCAGTCAGTTCAAGTGGGAAAGTCGTGGCGGCGGCGACATACTTGTGGTGGACTTGTGTCCTCGGGCTCCGCCGTTGCGACGGCGTCTGCTCTAGCGTCGGCGCGGAGCTTAGGAGGTAGTCCAAGAGCGGACGCGGATTGTGGTCTGTATCGACGACATCTGGAAGACGGAACGTGTGCTGAATTCGTGGTTGATGGATAGCAGGTATGGCTTCCAACATCGGCGTCTAAGTCGTGGCGGGGTGCCAGATCTGGAGTTCGATGATGTGTCTGGGGTGTTGCCCCGGTGATGGCTTCACCTTTGGTGAGCCACCTTGAAGGTCTGCAACGCTGCATATCAACGATGGAGCCGCGTCGAGCTCGCTTTTGTCATGTCAGTCTTTACGTGACTTATACTTTGGTCTTTATGATATGAATGAGATACATTTTACCATGAAAAAAATCGATAAGCTGACTGTAGTTTATCGCTAAACGTACCAGGTCCTTTCCAGTGCTTCATCGTGGACGGGTGTTAAGCGAAAAAATGACCACAATAATTAAGAAGGAGAGAATGCACTTTGGTGATTCCAGAAAGAACCAATGACAAGCGCGCGAATCTAGGAAAACCACTTAAATGAAACAACTTGACCAATGCATGAAAAACTTTAGATACTAACTCATTAAATAAAGTGAGTTTAGCAACAATAAGTTAAGCACCTATGCATTGAGGAGTTGAGTTGCTAAGCTATTTAATACACTTAACCCCTCATGTAAGAACCTTTGCATTGGAAGATGTCTACTACTCCCTCTGTCACGGTTTAGAAGGCGCGCTTGGAAATTCTTTGGGACCTAGATGGTTATCTATTGGTTGTGAGATGGGTTAGAAAATAGCATTCACACTATGCATGCATATAGAAATGTACTAATTAGCTACTAGACATAAATGCAATGCGCCCTAAATTTTGTCTATTGTGGAAACGCACGCAAATTTAACTGTGCCTTCTAAACTGTGACGAAGGAAGTACTGTTCATGACTAGGAAAATGTAGTTGGAATTAACTCCTTACGGTTTTCTCTTTATATAGGCTGGGTCTCGTCCTTGTTGGTTACTTGAAACGGAAATAACAACGGAGGATCCACTTTGTACTGTTTATTTGTCCCCCTCGTTTGTGGTATGTACGGGCAGAACAAGGCACCTACGTACGGTCCACTATCCTGTCAGAATTCCCGAGGAAGCCTTTATCGATCCTCTTCTCCAACAATATTTGTCTAAAAAAGCAAGGCGCCTACACATCCTGTTCTTAACTTCTGATACGGCATATGCATATATCCGGAGATCGATCCATGGTTGGTGCAATGAAGGGAGAACAAGATGTCGTTGTACTAGACACTGTAGAAGAACACTTTTGCAACAGTAGTGTCCTTCTGATGATCGATCTATCTGTAGGTACAGTGCAGGTTTAATTAACTCGTGAGGGAAATATGAGAGACGTCTTCCCGGCAAAGCTGCCGTTTGGTGGCAGAAATCGGTCCAGCGAGCTAGAAGAATTTCCGGCCGGTTTACAGACGATAGGAGGCATCTTTAAAAATTAAAAAAAACTATCTTACAGACGATAGGAGGCTAGCACCACGCTCCTAGGCAGGTGGCCGGACGTACCATATATGCTGGCTGGCTGCTGTAAGAGCATCCACGGTGTCTAGAGGCAAGGTTGCCTCTAAACTGGGACCCATGGTCCTGCCTCTAATCCTAGATAAAAATCACGCAATGTGTTGCCTCTTGTTCTAGTGCCAGATCTGTACCTATAACTGAATATTATATGTTGCCTTTATCTAGCAATCCATGGCTTTCACATACAAATAAGTGGCTGACAAGTGAGGACACTGGAATATTTTATTCGACAAGGAGAGTTGGAGACGGGCGCTAAGATTGAAGGCGTCTCTAAGCCTTTTTTTCTTAAAGGCTGGGGATGCAATGTATAGAGGTAACCTTTATACATCTGCAGGCAGCCTTAGAGGCAGCAAATACACACATTGTGGATGCCCTAACCCAGACGCAACACATCCTCTATCGACAGCAGCTCTAGCTGGTATGCATGTAGCTAGCTGGGTCATGCCAAAAATTCGACGGGCACTAGCTACTGCAGCGCCAGCGACGCTGCTAGCGACCAAACGTGCGCTTTATCGCCGGGTGTGTTTGTCAGAACGTACACGCTCTGCCCACGGACCACCGGAGTGCCGTCCCGCTCTGCCTCCTCAGTCTCCGTCGTGGTTGCCGGAGTGCGTGCGTGGCCGATGTCTGTGGGCACGCGCGTACTTCATCCTTCTAGACGCCAGCAACAACTACAAACAACTTTAATTTCTTGTTGTTACTTCTGTGGTTTCATGCATGTAACACTCAGTGCAGCACGGCTAGCTAGAAGCTACGGAGTAGTAGCTTCTTGTAAAATCCTCACTCGCTAATTGGGATCGGTAGTGCGGGCACCGTTAAAACTGAATTGTCAGGCATGATCATCTCTCACTTTGATCAACTAGTGGAGACTGTGCACATTTGTTCCATAGCGTAATTATAACCCGCAATCGATCTCGCACTGTAATGGCGGTGCATGTTAACTTTAAGGGTGTGGCTAGGTTTCACTCGACTGAGATTTAATCAAGTCTCGGTTAAGTGATATAATATATAAGAAGAAACAGAAAAACTGGAAATATTTTTTTTGTACGAATCTCCGTGCAAAATCAAAAGAAGATAGCGTCGAGTCTCAGTTGACTGAGACATAGCAAAACTGTAACTTTAATTATCTTGCTAATGCATGTACTTTATTATCTATGGGTAATCATGTCATCATGAGAGTGGTAACTGATCGATGGATGGACGTAGCAACGACAAGATCACCCAGGTAGTGGGTACGTACGTACGCATGCATGTAGTGTACTAATTGGCGGGAAATCACAATTAAAGTAGATACGCGTGGAACATGCATGCGATGGTGTCAACGGTGGTTTTTCTTGTTGGCCAGTGCGAGAGAGTGGGTGAGTGGGCTGGCTTATTTTGTCACGGAAATGGATGTACCTAGATGTATTTTAGTTCTAGATACATCCATATCCCAGACAAGTAATTTCGAACAGAGGGAGTACATGTCAACCCCCTTGGCTAACTTTCCGACGGCAGCACGGCCGGCCGGCCGCGAACTCCGTCACTCCACGTACATTGGCAAGTTGGCAACCAGCTAGCAGATCACCGTCCGTCAGGTAGTGGCACTAGCTGCTAGTGAGATAACGCAAGCGACACAAAACTTCAAAGGAGAGGTGCACATGTAGCAGAGGTATACGTTGCGTGTGGCGTCCGTGCTGGCTAGTCCGGTCAATTGTATGTCCTCATTTTTCAGAGTATTTCTTGGTGGAGTTTGGAATGTGGGCCGGGGCTGGATATGCACCTCGATCCCCATCTATCGGATATCTGTGTGCCCTTGTAGCTAGCTAGTACGTGTTGCAACGCGTACACTACAAGCTCGGTCAGATGGCACTGCCGTCGGCGAGCCAGCGGCGACGACCGACGGCGACGGAGGAACTTTTGTCAAGCGCTGTCGCCGTCCCTTAATTCCTTCCTCCTTTCGGCAGCTAGCTGTTGCTGGTCCTGTTGAAAGAGAAAAAGAAGAAAACCAGCTTCCTTTTGTACGTGTTGCCATGTTTGTCCTTTCCCATTTGTTCTTTTACTTATGTGTAGTCGATGTATTGATCGGGCCATGCTGAATGAGGAGGTGTGGAGGGCTGATTTGGACTCTGCACGAACAACACTAGCTAGGTGGCCTCTTATCCTATGGATAATAAAAACATAGTGTTGTGTGTGTCTTATGTTGCTTCGTTTTTAATTAATTAACCTTGCATGCATGATACGGAGATGGAGCCATGCATGCGTGGCTGCTCCAAAGCCGTGAGGATTTCCATTTTAATTTGTGTCGTATTAACTTGGAAGAGCAAAAAGATCCAACTCCACTTCGTACCACATTATGCAACGTGCATTCACACTTTTCGGTGGCAGCTTTTTCTTCTCCGATTCAGAGTCAATTAGGTCACTGGAATGTGGTGAACACAGCAATTAGTTGACCTCCTAAGCCTTCCTTTTTTTTACAGGAAACCTCCTAAGCTGTCGGCACTCCATTTGAGTAGCTTGAGCTTAGATGATCTGTAGCTTCTTTTCTTTTAGAACATGACAAAAGCATTACATTTTTACTACCTCTGTCTCGATTTAATAGGCCCCCTCGTATCATTGTTAATATTTTGACCATAACTTTAACTAGTAAAATATTAGTTCTACGTAGCAAAAAATAATGGCATTGGAAGCTGCATTCAAATACGAATACAACAATATAAATTTTAATGACATACATTAACATTTTGCTAGTTAAATTTTGGTCAAATTTTGACCCAAAATATGATAGGGGCTAATAAAACCCGACGAAGGTAGAATCAGTTAAGCATGTTTACTAAATGTTAAGCTCCTGATTTATCTTTCAGGATTGAGTGCCACGGTGGGTCCGAGCCGTGCACTGGTAGTAGCAAGCAATAGCTGGCAGGAGTGAGTACGAAACTTCACAATGCGGGGTATCGGAGTGTGGGGTTTGAGGAGGTGGGTAGTGGGCGGTGGCGGTGGCCAGCATGGTAGTGGGGAAGTCGAGGTAAGGGCACGCCCACTGGCTGCGGGGGGCGACGACAGGCGTGTAGGCTAGAGGCTGCATGGGGAAGAAATAGGAAGGTTGAAAATGAACAATGTGCGATCTGTTTTTGGGCATTTGATGAAGATCTAGCAATTCTTAATGAAAGTGACTGATGCAATACTTTTTTTCAGGTGCCTGATGTATAGGCTCCTGTAGTTAAGACTATACGATGAATATAGAAGGATTCGTGGAATTGCTGTTTATTGCTTGAGCCTTATGGGTGTATATATATTTATGAGTACATGACCATCTTGGAGTTCAAGATAAGGTAGAAAAAAAATCCTAATCTAACCTATGTTTCCTAACCAATCACGATACTCAACAAAGGGATTTTAATTGTATAATGGCCAAGAGGCACAATAAGTTTCTTTAAAAGGAAGCTTATTCCCCTCATATGATTACTCAAATGTTTCACCATGCGAGGTACCAAAGAGCTTCTTCCTCGATGATTCTTCCGGAGACGATGTTCAGAAGGATGCTAGTAGGACGAGAGACCCCACATTTGGTTCATTCCACACGTGGCAAGAGACGAGCATGGTGATTCATGAGTGAGGACCTTTCCTATGATTTTCATTCAAAATGACCAGATCTGTACTTTAAGCATAATACTGTTCAACTTGCCTAAACTCGTAAAAAGCATGCCGGCCCCTCAAATATAGTTTCATTCCATGTGATGATTTATATCCACAGCATAGTACTACAAGCCAGAATTACTTATTTGCTCGTTCTACTACCTGCCAGTTTGCACTCTGGTTCTCACACATTCTTGGTCAAAATGAAAAGGCTTGAATCATTCGGTGGTACTTTGGCTAACGAAACCACATGGGCAACATATAATTAACAAGAACCAGAAGAAACAAACGTCAGATAAGTATAGTTTTATCTGCTGGTGACAAAGTTTTGGCATAGGGATGGCATCATGCAGATGCATGGGCCGGGCGTGGCCTACGAGGCATCATCATGCGCGCTAACTGCCTAAAACTGGCATGAATCACCAAAAGGCCAAGCCATGCGCACAACCAAAAGGCCAAGGATTCTCCATTCACTCAGTAAGCGGCTTTGGAGCGTAATCTCCTCTGAGCGTCAGCGGCTTAATCATGGCGGCGGCCATCGCCGGTTGCCATCGGGGGTCGGGCATCTAATCAGCATTAAGCAACACCTAACGCTCCATCACGCTCACTCATAAAAGACGAAGGAGCAGTACTAGGATTCTTAGCCATAGCTACTGGCTACAGTGGGCGAGGCCTCCTCTCATGGTCATGGTGTGTTTCCAATGATTGATCCATGTGGTTACAGTTGATTTAATCTGATTTCGTCGCATCCTAAGCTCACTGGTCGTCTACTCACACTGTCAAATAAAATAGGCACCATTTCAGCGAAAGAAATTGTAGATTTTTTCAGTAGAAGAAGCAATACTCAGCGGTCCGATCCGTCGATTTTTTGCTTCTGCTTGGCCATTTCGAAGATACACTCCACTACTCCAGGCTCGCCTCACCCAACGGACGTCCAGTACATACTTCCAAAATGTATTACTAGTCATGGCAACGGTCTCCATCTTGCCATCCATAGGTGGTCGCCCCAGACCTGGAAAGCCTGAACCCAAAGCTCTACTCCAGACCTCTCGGTCCAAACGCTATCTGGAATGTTCTGCTTAGTTAGGGAGCTTTCTGCGTACTGCCAAATGCCAATACAGGTGACAATAGACAGATGGCCTACACACACCTCACATGGTGTAGAGGACCAACCACTTTACGTGTCCGAAGTAAACAGTGAATAAAAGCTCAGCTGCACAAGCATACACCACTTCCGTAATAAGTATGTTGCCCAAATCTATCTATCTTCTATTATATTTAAAAAATAGTTTATGGGTTAACCAGAAAAAACAAAATAATATAGAAGATTGCAGGTTACTACTAGTTGATTTTGGGAAGGTCGTTTTAGAGCATTGTAATCGGGACTCTAATAAGGTAGCTCATGTGCTAGCGCAAAATGGCCGTGTTGATCCACCAAACTTGTGGTTGATTTTTTCAGTAGAAGAAATAAAAATCAGTGGTCTGATCCGTCGATTTTGTGGTCCTGCTTCGCCATTTCGAAGATACACTCCACTACTCCAGGCTCGCCTCACCCAACGGACGTCCAGTACATACTTCCAAAATGTATTACTAGTCATGGCAACGGTCTCCATCTTGCCATCCATAGGTGGTCGCCCCAGACCTGGCAAGCATGAGCCTGAAGCTCTCCTCCAGAGCTCTGGGTCCAAGCGCTGGAATGAGCATCCTGCATACTGTCGATACAGGAGAAAATGGACAGATGGCCTACACACACCTCACATGGTATAGACGACCAACCTCTTTACGTGTCTAAAGTCAACAGTGAATAAAAGCTCAGCTCCACAAGCATACACCACTTCCGTAATAAGTATGTTGCCCAAATCTATCTATCTTCTATTATATTTAAAAAATAGTTTATGGGTTAACCAGAAAAAACAAAATAACATAGAAGATTGCAGGTTACTACTAGTTGATTTTGGGAAGGTCGTTTTAGAGCATTGTAATCGGGACTCTAATAAGGTAGCTCATGTGCTAGCGCAAAATGGCCGTGTTGATCCACCAAACTTGTGGTTGATTTTTTCAGTAGAAGAAATAAAAATCAATGGTCTGATCCGTCAATTTTGTGGTCCTGCTTCGCCATTTCGAAGATACACTCCACTACTCCAGGCTCGCCTCACCCAACGGACGTCCAGTACATACTTCCAAAATGTATTACTAGTCATGGCAACGGTCTCCATCTTGCCATCCATAGGTGGTCGCCCCAGACCTGGCAAGCATGAGCCTGAAGCTCTCCTCCAGAGCTCTGGGTCCAAGCGCTGGAATGAGCATCCTGCATACTGTCGATACAGGAGAAAATGGACAGATGGCCTACACACACCTCACATGGTATAGACGACCAACCTCTTTACGTGTCTAAAGTCAACAGTGAATAAAAGCTCAGCTCCACAAGCATACACCACTTCCGTAATAAGTATGTTGCCCAAATCTATCTATCTTCTATTATATTTAAAAAGTAGTTTATGGGTTAACCAGAAAAAACAAAATAATATAGAAGATTGCAGGTTACTACTAGTTGATTTTGGGAAGGTCGTTTTAGAGCATTGTAATCGGGACTCTAATAAGGTAGCTCATGTGCTAGCGCAAAATGGCCGTGTTGATCCACCAAACTTGTGGTTGATTTTTTCAGTAGAAGAAATAAAAATCAGTGGTCTGATCCGTCGATTTTGTGGTCCTGCTTCGCCATTTCGAAGATACACTCCACTACTCCAGGCTCGCCTCACCCAACGGACGTCCAGTACATACTTCCAAAATGTATTACTAGTCATGGCAACGGTCTCCATCTTGCCATCCATAGGTGGTCGCCCCAGACCTGGCAAGCATGAGCCTGAAGCTCTCCTCCAGAGCTCTGGGTCCAAGCGCTGGAATGAGCATCCTGCATACTGTCGATACAGGAGAAAATGGACAGATGGCCTACACACACCTCACATGGTATAGACGACCAACCTCTTTACGTGTCTAAAGTCAACAGTGAATAAAAGCTCAGCTCCACAAGCATACACCACTTCCGTAATAAGTATGTTGCCCAAATCTATCTATCTTCTATTATATTTAAAAAGTAGTTTATGGGTTAACCAGAAAAAACAAAATAATATAGAAGATTGCAGGTTACTACTAGTTGATTTTGGGAAGGTCGTTTTAGAGCATTGTAATCGGGACTCTAATAAGGTAGCTCATGTGCTAGCGCAAAATGGCCGTGTTGATCCACCAAACTTGTGGTTGATTTTTTCAGTAGAAGAAATAAAAATCAGTGGTCTGATCCGTCGATTTTGTGGTCCTGCTTCGCCATTTCGAAGATACACTCCACTACTCCAGGCTCGCCTCACCCAACGGACGTCCAGTACATACTTCCAAAATGTATTACTAGTCATGGCAACGGTCTCCATCTTGCCATCCATAGGTGGTCGCCCCAGACCTGGCAAGCATGAGCCTGAAGCTCTCCTCCAGAGCTCTGGGTCCAAGCGCTGGAATGAGCATCCTGCATACTGTCGATACAGGAGAAAATGGACAGATGACCTAAATACACCTCACATGGTATAGACGACCAACCTCTTTACGTGTCTAAAGTCAACAGTGAATAAAAGCTCAGCTCCACAAGCATACACCACTTCCGTAATAAGTATGTTTCCAAATTATTTTGAAATCTTCTAGGTGTCCCAAACAGAGATAAGAGCGCGTACAAATAAGTTCTTAAGTGACCCAAAAGAAAAAACATTTTGAAGTCTACAAGCACCAAGATATTCCAAAAGACGCAGAGCTAGAGCACATGAGGAAGATTGGCAAAAGTAGGTCATCACTTACTCACTCAAACTGACCATTGTTGGTTGATCCTATCATGTCCGATCAAGCTTGCCAGGTCACGTCATATTCGCTTTACTCAGCACACCTGGGGGATTCAGGAATGAGATTTTGAAACACCGTAGTCCATCATTCAATCACATGCAAAAAAAGGTGCAAATGCGGGAATATATGTATCGCTTCTTTCCTTGCTGTCAACCAGACAGCTCACACTGCGCCAGCTTGAGAGGAGCAAGCAAGGTGGCAGCAGCTCCCATCACAAATCACTAGATTGTCCAACTTGCAGCTCGGCTCTCGTCGTACCGAGTCCAACACCAGTGTACATGCAGGTGCAGAGGATTGGGGAACATGCCAACAAGTTCAGATCAACGCACCCACCATCTGGAAACTAGAGTATGACAAGTGACCAAAGTCATTCATGGAGAAGATGCATGCTATCTTGCCCTAGCTTAGCAGTAGCATGCTACTAGCATAGCAGAAAAGGTAAAAGGAGAGCCCACACCAGGATAACAAATTGTCCCTGTATGTGACATGTCTGGCCAAGTCCGCAACCACTAGTAACAATAGAGTGCCCGCACCACCAAGGAGGAGTAACAAACTTGGTTTATTTTAGCAACATGGCCCTTTCACGACAAGGAAGCATGCAGTTTTCAACACCAAATCAACTTAATGGTTTATTTTAGCAACATGGCCCTTTCACGACAAGGAAGCATGCAGTTTTCAACACCAAATCAACTTAACCCTATGGAGGAAGTGCCTTCCCTAAATATCTGATGTTAACACAACCAAAAAGAGATCATTTACTATGCAGGCTAAGACTAGGCTTTGCCATGCATATAGCTCCCTCCACTTAATCAAAAGTTGCTCAACCTTGTTAATGATTAAACCTAAGCATTTCTAGCATTTAGGAACCACTTTTTTTGCGGGAAAACTTCCAATCTATTCATCTTCAATCATGATAGTACAACGAACACTAGATATAATAAAAATTACATCTAGATCCGTAGACCATCTAGCGACGACTACAGGCACTGAAACGAGCCGAAGGAGCGCCGCTGTCATCGCCCCTCCCTCGTCGGAGCCGGGCAAACCTTGTTGTAGTAAACAGTCGGGAAGTCGTCGTGCTAAGGACCCATAGAACCAACGCACCAGAACAACAGCCACCGTAGATGAAGAGTGTAGATCAAAAGGATCCAACTTGAAGACACGCAAACGAAAATGAACGACGAACAGATCCGAGCAAATCCACCAAAGACAGATCCGCCGGAGACACACACCTCCACACGCCCACCAATAATGCTAGACGCATCACCGGAACGGGGGCTAGGCTGGGAGACCTTCATACCATCTTCAGGGAGCCGCCACCGTCTCGCCTTCCTGAGCAGGACACAAACCCCAACAAAGCTCTAAAAAAGATCTAAAGTCAGAGCCCTCCCACCAGCAAGGGGCGAGATCCACTCCGCCTCCATGGCCCTAAGGCCACCGGAGATGGGACGAACCGGAACCACGTGTTAACACATGCATAACGTACTTCTATTGTAGCCATGATTCAGTAAGGTTTACCCTAACAAGGATCATAGACCTTATTTAATAGGGGGAAGTATATTTTTAATCCCTTTTTTAGAAATGGAGGATGTACCCCGGCCTCTGCATCTAAACAATGCATGCAGCCATATTATTAATTATTCACAAAGACCATACAAGGTGATACATCAATAAGCCTGAAGCCACCAACTTGGCGACGCTGTTAGTACTCCTATCCCGTTGATGAAGGTGTGCCGAATGTCTGGACCTAATACCAAACAGACATCGCACCAAAACCTAACATCTAAAGCCGGGTGTCCCATCCAAGCCACTACCTGGATTGGGGCACACTCCGGTCCGGCACACTCCCAGTGAGTACCGCACACTGCAAGGGCCATCACCTCCATCTTCCATTGGTCCATCCTCAGAGCAGAACTGATGCAGCGACCATGCCAGGCCTCTCTGCCATCAACGCCACAATGATGCAAGACAACTTCCTTCTCCTGCGCGAGTCCATCTTCGCGCATCGGACGCCGAGTCTTCATTGCGCCATGCCGCCGAGACCCATCGTCGATGATACTGTTGATGCCACACTGCTCCACCTACATGCCATCTCGCGTCGACTCCGGACTACCAGCAACTCCACCATCCTAAGCTGTCCTCGGCCGGCGCCTTCAGGAAAGAACACGACACCAAAGTGCCATCATTGCCCAAACAGAGGAACATAGGCTTTCGCATGCGCTCATGGCAAAGGTGGGGCGTAGGATCCACACCGAAGCCTTCAGGAAGGGAATCGGCGCCGAGGGCGTTGACTTTGGTGCGGCCGCCACGTCGGCCTGGAGTTTCCCCCGGATCCATGCCCACCCGCCAGATCCGTCTAGCAAGCACCGGGTAGGTATTGGAACTAGCACGAACCGGAGCAGATCGAGTTGGAGATGACGCTACCGGGATTGACAGCCGGCTGCGGCCTGCCAAATTCCCACCGCCGCGCACGTCAGAGCCGATTCCGAATGATGTCGGCCTCACGCACACACCTCTGGCCACCCCCAACCACGCCGATGAGTGGGGGCAACCTCGGCACGCGTCCACCGCCGCTCAGGGCTGCCAGGCCAGCGCCCGAGCCCACACCATCTGAAGGGGAGCCGATCTGGGGTGGGGGCCCCAGATCCGCCGCCGCCAGCCACCATGGCCGGCCCCACGTGCCCCCAGCCGTGGAGGCACAACCACCACTGGAATTCGATCGGGCCGCCGCCCCATCGCGCCCACTCCGCCTCCACGTCGGGCGACTAGGTTCGCCATCACGTTTTGGCCAGAGGATCCCCTCGCGAGGAGAGGAGGAAGGTCCACCGTCCGTCGTCCGCCGGGCAAGCTACACTCGCCGGCCTCCTCCTCCGGCGGCGGGGAAGTAGGGGGAGGCCTGGAGGCAACGGCGGCTAGGGCGCCTGAGCCGCCCCTGGAGGCGACGCGAGCGCGGCTCTAATCAGTCCGTGGTTCCCCTATTATTTCATTTTCATCCCTGAATTCTGTAGAGAGTATAGAAAAGGTCCCTTAACTGGAAAACCAGCAAAACTCGGTCACTTAACTTATTAAACCGGATTAGTTAGTCCCTTTGCTGGCTTGAAGTGGTTTTGAATTGACGTAGCGTGGTTTTGACCGGGTCTTCGGCCATTACTTTATCCTTTCATATTGAGGCGTTTTGTCAAGCACATGGCATGTGATGTCTGCCGCTCCTACCTTCGTCCTGAGTCGAGCGATTCGGAGCTTGTGGTGGCGCCGAGCGGGTAGTTGAGAAAGGTCACGATGTGCAGAAGACAGTGATGAAGGTCGCCGTGGTGTACTGAGGAGCGAGGTCGTCGGGTGTCATGGATCGAGTGGCAACCGCATCGGGGTCGAACTCGTCCTCGTGGTGCCCGTACCAGATCTAAGAGGTGAGCACGACACAACGGTGGGCTGAGCTCGGTCGCCACAGAGTGGCCAACTGTCATCGAAGCTCACCCGAGGACGACGGTCGTGGTGAGCTTCATGCTGGCTGAGAAAGACACGATGGCCTCCACCCTCAAATGGTTCTTCTGGCTCCTCACCGCCAAACCGCGCAGCACGAGGAGGTCAGGCGCTTGCCGAATGGAGGCGTCGACGACAACGGGTACGAGGAGCTGAACGGGATGCACTACCTGCACGCGAAGTTGATGGATTCGTGGGGCACGCAGACCCAAACGACGTTCATGTCAGGGCAAACTCTTAGGATTTACTTGTGTCGTGTTAGCCCAGGATACCATGATTGACGGTCAAACATGCATGACGTGTCAAGTCAAAACCAGGTCCATGTCAGTATGATACCATGAAAACTGATGACCCACAAGTATAGGGGATCAATTGTAGCTCTTTTTGATAAGTAAGAGTGTCGAACCCAACGAGGAGTAGAAGGAAATGACAAGTGATTTCCAGCAAGGTGATGTCTGCAAGTGCTAAAATTGTAAGTAACATAGTAGTTTGATAGCAAGATATTTTGTAATGAGAAAGTAATGATAATAGTAGCAAAAGTGTAGCAAGGTAGCCAAATCCTTTTGAGGCAAAGGACAGGCCAAAACGGTCTCTGATAGTAAACAAAGTGTTCTTGAGGGTAGACGGGAATTTCATCTAGTCACTTTCATCATGTTGGCTTAATTCGTGTCCGGTACTTTGATAATTTAATATGTGGGTGGAACGGTGCTTAGGTGATGTTCTTACTTGAACAAACCTCCTACTTATGATTAACCCTCTCGCAAGCATCCGCAACTACGAGAAAAGTATTAAGAATAAATTTTAATCATAGCATTAAACTTTTGTATCCAATCGGTCCCTTACGGAATAGCGCATAAACTGGGGTGTAAGCATTTGTCACTCTCGCAACCCATCATCTAATTGCTACTCCACAGTGCATTCCGTTAGGCCAAAATATGATAAAGTATCATGTAGTCGACGTTCACATGACACCACTAAGGGAATCACAACATACATACTATCAAAATATCAAACACATAACAAGTTCACATGATTACTTGCAACAAGATTTCTCATGTGACCTCAAAAACAAAAGTAACTACTCACAAATGATAATCATGCTCAAGATTAGAGGGGTATTAAATAGCATATTGGATCTGAACATATAATGTTCCACCAAATAAACCATATAGCAATCAACTACAATATGTAATCAACACTACTTGTCACCCACAAGCACCAATCTGTAATTCCGGTAATAAGATTGAACACAATAGATGAACTAGGGTTTGAGAGGAGATGGTGCTGTTGAAGATGTTGATGGATATTGCCCTCCCCAAGATGGGAGAGTTGTTGGTGATGATGATGACGATGATTTCCTCCTCCGGAACGGAAGTTCCCCCGGCGGCGAAATCGCTCCGCCGGAGGGCAAAAGTGCTCCTGGCCAAGTTCCGCCTCGAGACGGAGGCGCTCCATCCCAAAAGTCCTCTCCATATTTTTTTTCCAGGTCAAAATGACTTATATACCAGAAGATGGGAACCAGAGGTGGGCTTGGGTGAGCACAACCCCAGGGCGCGCCTGGGCTCCCTGGCGCGCCCAGGTGGGTTGTGCCCACCTGGTGAGCCCCCTATGGTAGTTATTTGCTCCATTATTCCTCATGTATTTGATAAAAAATCTCTGTGAAATTTCAGCTTGTTTGGAGTTGTGAAGAATAGGTGGTCGTAGCTTTTCCAGGTCCAGATTTCCAGCTACCGGAATTCTCCCTCTTTATGTATACCTTGCGTATTATGAGAGAAAAGGCATTAGAATTACTCCAAAAAGCATTATTATGGATAAAAACATTATAAACAACAGTAAGAAGCACATGATGCAAAATGGACGTATCAAAAACCACATGAGGGACTAAACTAATCCGGTTTAATAAGTTGAGGGACCGAGTTTTGCTTGTTTCAGAGTTGAGGGACCATTTCTATACTCTAGAAAGAATTCAGGGACGGAAAATATACTTTTCCCTATTTAATATAACGATCACATGAGCTGATCTACATAATTGTGATCCATTTGATGTGTTTGTTGCGGTATGATGAATTCCACTTTATGATCAGATCGATATATGTTTCATTCATGATACATATGAGTTCTTTGTTGTATAATTTATAGACATATATGCCCTCCGATCTATTATTCTTGCACTGGTCATTTTAAAAGAATGATCTCTAAGAGGGAGTTTATGTTGGTTGAGTTTGTTCTTCCAACTAATATACCACAGTGACAGAAAGCGGAAAATATCAAATTATGTTGTGTGTCTTGCATGCCATCGGGCAGACACGGCTCTACCTCCATGCTCCGCACACAGTGCGGCGCCACTAGCAGCCAGTTGGTGCCCGTGCCGCTGCCGCCACACAAACGGGAGATGTGACCCACCTCCACCAACACCGCCCGTTGGTCGCATGACAACCCAGTTGGTGACGGC
>NC_057812.1:36422767-36426654 GCF_018294505.1 Triticum aestivum
GTTAAAAATGTCCGGCTACATTTCGTACGAAATTTAATGAAAGTGAACAAATTTGATGTATATTTAAACAAATTGGATGATATTAATTCATATTTGGATTATTTTTACATGAAAGTGGACGCTTTTCATATAAACTAGAGCAAATTAATTACATTTCGACATATTTCAACTAATCAACTATCTAAACCTCGTCTAAATGACCGTCGGTGCCCTTACCTCTTGTCTAGCTGGCCATGAACCGCGGAAAATGAAGCTTCGCCTCCGCAGCCTGCAAGCAGCTAACCAGTCGAAAACGATGAGCCTGCCAAGCTTAGCTTCAATGGGAGGGGAAGGAGTGGCGGCCTTCTAGGGAACCGAGCGCCGGCAACCTCTCATGCTCTACTCTTCCTCGTTGCCCTCGGCGTCCGCGGACGTGCTGGTTTTATCGTCGTGGCAGCGGGCTGCGGTAGAGGCGGAGCTAGTGATGTCGTCCTCGTCCTTGCCATACACCTGATGGACGCGGTACCGCTAGCGGTTGTGATAGATGTCGTGGTCAGAGCAACGCTTCCTGCTTGCCCACGCCCATGTCTCGCACGACGCCCATACCGGCAGTGAGTTGCTCCTTGATAACCCACAAGTATATGGGGATCACGACAGTCTTCGAGTGTAGTATTTCACCCAATTTATTGATTCGATACAAGAGGAGCCAATGAATATTTATAAGCCATAGCAGTTGATTTGTCAACTACTGGAAAGTTGTTCCTCTGCAGCAAAGTGTTTAGTAGCACAGTAGTTTGATAATTTTGATAGTAGTGTTACCAATAGCAGTAGTAACATGAATAGTAACAGTAGTAGTTTTGTAGTGATTAACTGTAACAACAACAACAAAAGTAGTAACTTAGCAAAGATAATATGAGAAAAGCGTAGGCATTGGATCAGCGATGGATATTTGTGTGGATGACATTCATCATGTAACAGTCACAACCTACAGTGATACACAATAGCTCTAATTCACTAATTCAATGTAGGCATGTATTTCATATAGAGTATTATGTGCTTTTAATAAGAATTTGCATGACATCTTTTGTCCAACCCTCTCATGGCAGCTGGGTCCATAAGAAAATCTAAGAAATATCAAGGCCTTCTTTTAATAGAGAACCAAAATAAAGCACTGTCACATGATGAATACATGAACTCATCAAATTATACTCATCCACGAAGAGTATCCCAATTATTGTCGTCTTGGGGTCTACCCTTCAAAAGAATAACCAGTGCATATAACTAACAGACATGATCAAGAACTGAAATATATTAATGATAAAATAGAGGGTTCAGATATGAAATCATGGCACCCAGGCCCTAGACAAGCATTAAGCATAGCAAAGTCATAGAAACACCAATCTCATAACATAGTGGATACTAGGGATCAAGCCCTAATAAATTGAATCGAGTACACAACAAATCTAATGCAACTCCCTCGCAGCAAGCCTACGAACGGATTACTCACTTCACGCGGTGAGCATCATGAAATTGTTGATGAACAAGGGTTGGTAATGATGACGGTGACGAATCCCCTCTCCGGAACCCTAAACAGACTTCAGATCGGACCTCCCGTTGAAGAACAGGAGGTGGCGTCAGTTCCGTATCGTAAAATGCGATGAAACTTCTTCCTGTAAAATAGTTTTTTGTATTTTCTATTAAAATGTGTTGGGCCCGCAAGTTAGTAACACCATGTGTTCATGGCAGCCGGAGCAGTGAGGCGGCAACATGGTGGCGGTGGCGCGTGGTACGGGTGGTGGTGAAGTGGGATCGCCATGGCGGTGACATGATATGATGGTTGTGGAGGCATTCCGGCGGCGACGCGATGGTGTTTCAGCCTTCCGACGGCGGCAGCCATGAAATTTCAGGCTATTATCCACCCGCCAAAATTATACAAAACAACCATCTTC
Source organism: Triticum aestivum (assembly GCF_018294505.1). Taxonomy (NCBI): domain Eukaryota; kingdom Viridiplantae; phylum Streptophyta; class Magnoliopsida; order Poales; family Poaceae; genus Triticum; species Triticum aestivum. The sequence goes on from NC_057812.1 coordinate 36,424,696, forward strand.
CCGTAAACTTGAAGCACGAAGAAGTTGTTTTTACAGGACCCTGTAATTTTTTCCAGGTTTAGAGCATCTCTAGCAGATCTCGTATAACTTCGATGAAGTGCGTTTTTCCGGCCATTTTACGGGATGGCCCAAAAAATGGCCCGAGCAGGTCCACTAAAAAGGCACATGCCATAAATTGTTTACGGGAGGCCCGTAAATCGCACACGATTCCGGTATATATGTTGGGTCCACGTCGATATAGGGTTCACGTCGTGTCTCTCCCCCATCCACCTCCTCCGCAAAACCTCTCCTTCGGCGAGAAATTCCTACAACTCCAACACCAATTTGTGGCACCATCCCACACCATAACTTGCCGAAGATGTTGAAGGCGTGGTGGGGAGGCCAAGGAGGCCGCCGTCACCGGAGATGAAGCTTCGGCCGTGTCCCAACGCTCTTTGAGGAGTATCAGCTCGCGCAGGTCCTCTCCTGCACACTCATGTACGACTCTCTTCACGGCAACCCGCCCCTTTCGGTCGACAGTGACAACGGTTCTGGCAATGAGGAGTAGAGTAGTATGCATGCCCGTAGGATGAACTACCGTATGCTATGTTTTAATTTCAGTATGAACTTTGCTATGCTATGTTTTATGTACTATGATGAACTCTAGGTACGTGTGGCCAAACTCCAGTGATCCTGTTTTTAAGAGTGAACTACTAATTTGAATATGTCAGCTCAGTACGAAGGATCTGCTTTGGCTAAGTGTCTGGCGTCCTGCAAAAAACATTTTCAGGATACCGTAAACGAGTTTTGCCAGGACGGCCGGTTGCAGAATGTGCTAGAGATGCTCTTACGAGAGCTGTCCCAACTTTTCCTAAATAGAAGGGATGTACGGTAAAAAACTCTTTATATTAATATTTCGAATGACTTGCATAATTTTCACTGTACATCGGAAAACTGAAAACAGGTCTATGCCTATATGATTGGCTTACAATTCCATGCATGTCTCGATTCCATTGTTTGATGCTCCATCTAGCTCTAACTCTTCTATATAACAAGACATAATTTGTACCACTATTCACACCTTCTCATTAATGAAAAAACATGATTATCATCGCAACTACGCCACCGCTTCATATCGGAACACAAGATGAAATAAATGGAAGATGAGAAGTACCTGTCAACATCTCCCTTACTCATAATATTATGCTTCCTCTCTCCATCCTTCCCTTCTCCAGATTCTTTTCATCAAACTAACACCTTGAAGGAGAAAATCAACCAAGCAAACCATTCAAGAGAAGCAAAATATAAAAAACATGAATAAACCTTATCTCAATTCAATGCAAATCTAGGATACTTGTGGGCACCGAGGCGCTGATTATGTTGCTACTCGTTGGACTGCTCAATGCAAATTACCTAGAAGGTTCAACTTTGGTGGTCCTGAGAGCAAATACCTTGTCTGGATATAATAATTGTAGGGACAAACCTGAAAACCTTTTTTTTGCGGGTAACCTGAAAGCTTTATTAGATGCCCCTGATGCACCGTAAGGCCTTCCAGTGTTAGCTCGAACATCCCAATAGTATGGACATGTAAATCAGGTACCAACATGAAAATATAGAGGAAGATTCCATACATTTTTGTAGGTGAAGAAAAAAAATTCTAGTTAGTACACTAGTAGAAAACAGGGCTTTGGTCCAGGCCGGGTCAGCCCATTAGTCCCGGTTCAGTCCAGAACCGGGACCAATGGGGGCATTGGTCCCGGTTCGTGAGCCCAGGGGGCCGGCCGGGCCACGTTGGCCATTGGTCCCGGTTCATCTAGACCTTTTGGTCCCGGTTGGTGGGATGAACCGGGACCAATGGGCCTCGCTCCTGGCCCACAACCATTGGTCCCGGTTCGTGCCTCAAACCGGGACTAAAGATTAGACCTTTAGTCCCGGTTTGAGGCACAAACCGGGACTAATGGGGTTGAGACCTTTAGTCCC
>NC_057812.1:36426954-36429484 GCF_018294505.1 Triticum aestivum
CCTTTTCAGTTTTAAAAAAATAAAAGAAAATGATGGAAATGTCAAAAAAAAAGTTTCCCATGTGATATGTGGTCTAGTTGTTGGGAAAATTTGCAAATGTGAATTTTGACTTTATTTGCAAAATCTCTCTAAAATTTGTAAAGATAGGCATAACTTTTGCATACTAACTCGGATGAAAAAGTTTTTTATATGAAAAATCATCTACTCGAAAAGTTACATCCGAATTGAACGGGGGGAACCCCGTTAAACATTTTTAAAATCCTCAAAAACCTAATAGAAAAAGTTACGGGGCTTTTAAGATCTAGAGTGAAAAAAATTGAAAAATTCAAACAGTGGGCAAACTGTGGTCAAACAATGGTCAAACTAATTATTCTATAATATTAGTGTTACTAAATAATTATTTCAGTTATTTCAATTTTGGTCAAATCTGGTCAAACTGTGGTCAAACAATGGTCAAACTAATTATTCAAGAAATATTAGTGTTACTAAATAATTATTGTTTTTTATAACAATAGTTTGAAAATAAAACTATGAAATGTGTCACTTCATGCTCAAGCAAAATTCCTGAAGGTTAATAGGATTGACATCTTAGTATTGTCAGGAAAACAACAAGTGCAGACTTGGAGCAGGGAGAATAGAACCCGGAAGTTAAACGTGCTTAGGCTGGGGGAGTGGGAGGATGGGTGACCGTTCGGGAAGTTAGATGATTTGGAATGATGAGGGGTGATTAGAGGATAAATTGAGAAGTGATGAGGGGTGGTAATTACAGACTAGAGGTTAAAATAATTTAGGAATTTGAAAATAAAAAAAAATTCAATTTTTTTTAAAAAAAATCATAAAATTTCTTTTAGTCCCGGTTGGTGTTACCAACCGGGACTAAAGGTGGAGCTCCACGTGCCGCGCCCTTTAGTCCCGGTTCTGGATTGAACCGGGACTAAAGGGAGAGGCATTAGTACCGACCCTTTAGTCCGGTTCCAGAACCGGGACTAAAGGCCCTTATGAACCGGGACTGAAGGCCCTTTTTCTACTAGTGGTAGTTGCTGCAAGTACATTTGTATTGAAACATTCTACATACAGTATGATATATCATATCAATCCAGTAAAAGTGGTGACAAGTCTATACATATTGCACCATTGTGTAAATAGTAAGATATTTGGTCAAGATAACATATCATTACAAAACTGTGTCCCAAAAGTGAGATCATCCTTCTGCATATTTGCACGGCAATCACATTATAGTCAGACGTATGGAAAATTTATTTGCATGCCAAAATCATACAATTAGATGGCATGTATTGACACATTTGTTCAGAGTGTCTTATTTTTATAAAAAGTAGTACAGATATGCTAATGCTGCTATCGTTCTTCTCATGTAAGCAGGCACCTTCTAACGGATGGCATGGAAACTTGTTTTCTAAAATGCCTTCAGAAGGATAAAAGATTGACATGGAAACTTATTTTATAAAATGCCTCCATAAGGATACATGAAGTACAGATGTAAAAATCTGTGTTGTTTAAATTGACATGTTATTAATGACGTTGAAGTTGGGACATAAAATATTTATGTTACCCAATCCTCTAGCAAATAACAAAATTTTAGTGTGTCTTCACTAGTAGAAAAAGGGTCAAATGTGAAGCACATTAGTGCCAGTTTGAATTTCAGCCGGCACTAATATGACCATTAGTGCCGGATCCAACGGCTAGGCGGGCGGACATCATTAGTACCGGTTCGTGGGCAAACTTTAATACCGGTTCATGCCACGAACCGGTACTAATGAGGCCAGTGCGGCTGTGGACAGGCTGGGGCCCCCACAAAGACCTTTAGTACCGGTTTATGGCATGAACCGGTACTAGAGTTTCTTATTAAGCTAATTTTTAGTCCCATCTCGTCAAGGGAGAGGCAGTATGAGCGGTTTATAAGCCGTGAGTGCAGAGACAATGACGAAGAGGCGCAATGCTCAACTGCACGTTGATTAGCTTCAAGCCTTTCGGAATAGCATAGATTGCACTGAGCTATGTGCAGTGCAGTCTACACTATTCTAAAAGGCTTGAAGCAAATTAACCAGCATTGCACCTCTTTTTTATTTTTAATAACTTATTTGGACTCCGGACTTCTTGTGTGTTCAGTATGCAGCATTCAAAGCGACGTCATCAATTTCCAACATGTTCTGACATCATTTGCTGTTTTTCAGTCATTTGCCTAATTGTTTAGAGAGCTAAATGACCGTGAAATTGAAAATCACTACAAAATAAACTGTGAAAATGTTGAAACTTGGCATGGTATCATCATTTCACCGTGCATAGCATGTGCGAAAGAGTAGAGAGGGTCACGGCAAAAACTGGACGCACTTCGTGTACAAACTGGACAATCTCTTTCGGAGTATCAGGGTTTCGGACGAGAACTCATCTGTTACATGGGCACTTCAATGTTTTTTAAACTTATTTAAACTCCGGACTTCTTTTGCGTTCAATATGCAGCATTAAAAGCGATGTCATCAATTTCCAACATGTTCTGACATCATTTGCTGTT
>NC_057812.1:36429494-36430542 GCF_018294505.1 Triticum aestivum
TCACGACAAAAACTGGACGCACTTCGTGTACAAACTGGACAATCTTTTTCGGAGTATCAGGGTTCCGGACGAGAACTCATCTGTTACATGGGCACTTCAATGTTTTTTAAACTTATTTGGACTCCGAACTTCTTGTGTGTTCATTATGCATCATTCAAAGCGACATCATAAATTTCCAACATGTTCTCACATCATTTGTTGTTTTTCAGTCATTTACCTAATTGTTTAGAGAGCTAAATGACCGTGAAATTGAAAATCACTACAAAATGAACTGTGAAAATGTTGAAACTTGGCATGGTATCATCATTTCACCCGCATAGCTTGTGCTAAAGAGTAGAGAGGGTCACGGCAAAAAAATGGACGCACTTCGTGTACAAACTGGACAATCTCTTTCGGATTATCAGGGTTTTAGACGAGAATTCATCTGTTACATGGGCACATCAATGTTTTTAAAACTTATTTGGATTCCAGACTTCTTGTGTGTTCATTATGCGTCATTCAAAGTGACGTCATCTATTTCCAATATGTTCTGACATCATTTGTTATTTTTCAGTCATTTACCTAATTGTTTAGAGAGCTAAATGACCGTGAAATTGAAAATCACTACAAAATGAACTGTGAAAATGTTGAAACTTGGCATGGTATCATCATTTGACCCGCATAACATGTGCTAAAGAGTAGAGAGGGTCACGGCAAAAACTGGACGCACTTCATGCACAAACTGAACAATCTCTTTCGGAGTATCAGGGTTTCGGACGAGAACTCATCTATTACATGGGCACTTTAATGTTTTTTAAACTTATTTGGACTCCGGACTTCTTGTGTGTTCAGTATGCATCATCCAAAGCGACGTCATCAATTTCCAACATGTTCTGACATCATTTGTTGTTTTTCAGTCATTTACCTAATTGTTTAGAGAGCTAAATGACCGTAAAATTGAAAATCACTACAAAATGAACTATGAAAATGTTGAAACTTGGCATGGTATCATCATTTCACCCGCATTGCATGTGCGAAAGAGTAGAGAGGGTCACGGCAAAAACTGGAC
>NC_057812.1:36430552-36431987 GCF_018294505.1 Triticum aestivum
CTGGAGGCACTTCGTGTACAAACTGGACAATCTCTTTCGGAGTATCAGGGTTTCGGACGAGAACTCATCTCTTACATGGGCACTTCAATGTTTTTTAACCTTATTTGAACTCCGGACTTCTTTTGCGTTCAGTATGCAGCATTCAAAGCGACGTCATCAATTTCCAACATGTTCTGACATCATTTGCTGTTTTTCAGTCATTTACCTAATTGTTTAGAGAGCTAAATGACCGTGAAATTGAAAATCACTACAAAATGAACTGTGAAAATGTTGAAACTTGACATGGTATCTTCATTTCACCCGCATAGTATGTGCGAAAGAGTAGAATGGGTCACGGCAAAAACTGGACGCACTTCGTGTACAAACTGGACAATCTTCTTTCGGAGTACAAGGGTTTCGGACGAGAACTCATCTGTTACAGCGGCACTTCATTTTTTTAAACTTATTATAACTCGAGACTTCTTTTGCGTTCAGTATGCAGCATTGAAAGCCACGCCATCAACTTTCAACCATCAACTTGGCATGGTATATAAAAATAAATGAATAGAAGAAAATAAACAAAGCAGAAAAGAAAAATAGCAGAAAAGAAAAAATAGCAGAAAATAAAAAAAACTATAGCAGAAAAGAAAAAAATATATAAAAAACTACTCAGAAATAAATAAAAGAAAATAAATATAGCAGAAAAGAAAAAAACTACTCAGAAATAAATAGAAGAAAAAATAAAGCAGTAAAGAAAAAAAACTATATATAAAAATTTGGGCCGCTGCCCTGTGGGCCTGCTAGACCACGGGCGTGCAATTTCAGGCCCACAAGGCCCAGCAGACTCACAGGGCAGCGCGCCGTAGTTAGGCCCAGAAGCCTGCTTTATAGAGGAGTTCGAAAGGGCATTCGTGGCTGAGTTTATAAACCAGTGCGACTGCCCTTCGCCCGGCAAGGTGGGACTAAACTTTGTGCACTGCGGGTGGCAGCGCACAACCTTTAGTACCGGTTGGTGGCTCCAACCGGTACTAAAGGGTGGTTTTTAGTACCGGTTGGTGGTGGCTCCAACCAGTACTAAAGGTTGCTCTTCCCGCCTCTTGGCCTGGCCAAAGTTGGCCTTTAGTACCGGTTGGTGGCTCCAACCGGTACTAAAGGCCCATCCTATATAAGAAAACACTTCAAAAAATTCAGTTTCTCATCTGCTTCTTCTCCTCTATCCCGTCGTCCGCCGCCCCCGTTGCTGCCCCCTTCGACGCCCCCGTCGCCGCCCCGTCCCCGTCCCCGTCCCCGTCGTCGCCGCTCCGGCCGTCCCTGTCCACGTCGCCGCGCCCCGCCCCGTCGTCCTGTCGTCCCCGCCCGGCCCGTCCTCGTCCCCGTTGTCGCTGCCCCGTCCCCATCCCCGTCGTTGCCATCCCCGTCGTCACCATCCCCGTCCGCGCCGCCCGTCGCCGTCCCC
>NC_057812.1:36432921-36436090 GCF_018294505.1 Triticum aestivum
TGAATTAGTTGAATTAATTAGTTGAACTAGTTAGTTGAATTAGTTAAGCTACTTTATTTAGGTATATTTTTCGTAAGTGCTTAGTTCAATTAATTTGTTGAACTAGTTGAATTAACAGAATTAGTTGAATTAATAGAACTAATAAGTGTTTAATGTTTCACCTATAAACATAGGAATGTCGTCTGATAACGAACACGATTTCATTATGTGCGAATACTGCGAAGACCAGCGCGGCCTATGCGGTAGAAATTTTGTAGTTGATGATAGACGCTTCAGCATCAAGCTGGATAAGAAAATTCGAAGTGGATACAGTAAGTCACAACTACAAGTCTTTTTTCGTAATTAAGCATGACTTATGCTTCATTTTCTTCAACTTTTAATTTTAATTTTTCACTATTCTACTAGCGTATCCCTGCCATGCAAGAATTTTTGTCTTGGATAAGATAAGTTTCAGTCCTAACGAAACTATGGAGGTAAAAAGAGTTTACTTGAAGACCGAGGATGGTTATATCTTCAACGTCAAATTATACAATGCAGACACATACACATATTTTGAATGCAAAACTTGGCTAGCACTATGCAAGGCTTATGTATTTGAGCCTGATATGGTTATCACCTTTGATATTCGTCCGGAAGATGATATTGAAGGTAATAGAGACATCTGGGTCGATGTGCAGACGCCTCCAGTTCTACCATTATGTGAGTTTCTCAACCATATTTATGTCTTCGATATGAGATTATTTGAACCAGTTGAATAATTAATAGATCTCAATTTATATTGACAGGTTACTTCCAATCAAGCAAACATGTCCGGCGCTTGGTAGACAGGCCCGTCCACTGTCCCGGGGCTGAACTAAACTGCGAGGAGACAAATCATTATGTTTCATGGCTTGAGTATCTTGATGCTGTCAAGACAATTTTTTTTCCTGCACTTAGAAATGTTAGTACTCAAAACGTGCGACCAATAGTGTTCGTACTGAACTACGGTCACATATATTTAGGAAAGATGGTAAGATTTCTACTATTTCTCCTCAGTGCATCTTTTGCATATATTATTTTTTTAAGCTAAACTTCATTGCTAAGTATGTTACTATACGATGTTCTTCAACAGGGACTCCCGATGAATGTTGTGCCTGATTGGATCGAGACTAAAGGTACCATGAATATTGTTAGCTTACGGCCAAGATATCCTACAATGCACTTTAGTGCATTCAGGATTTCTAATAGTGAGGAATGCTTAATAGTAAAAGACTGGAGCAAAATTGTGAACGATCACAGAGAAGTACTAGGGGGCAGCAATCAGAAGCGCAACCCACGATTAGGAGACAGGTTCATTTGCATGCTCCAATATGATGAATCAGGAAAGCTATACATGTTCTATGCTATTTTACCTGAGAGAGAGCAGCAGGAGTGATTAATTAGCTAGTTCATGCTCTTAGTACTTGTCCTCTCATGTCCGTGTTCTTCGTCCTGAACTTAATCTCAAAGAGTGATTTGCTTTTGTGGTGTTATGAACGCTTATAATATCATTACCATGTTGAACTCGATGATATCTTTGCTTCTGGTACAAGTGAATGTTTCTTCTTTAAGCTAGTGATGGTGGTGATTAGATAGCGGTAATGACTATATGATGATTAAGTAGTGGTAATGAGAGGACTATTATATGATGATTTTTAGCTAGCTATGAAAACTATTGTTGGTGATGATATATATGATGCAAGAGTTTTTATATTAATATAATGATGATGATGATGAGTTATTATATCATTTATGAAAGAAACTGCATATTAGTTTCAACTGGATGGATTCTAGCTAAGTGATCAAGTATATGCCATATCCATATTACCTCGATCACTTAATTAGGTGATCAAGTATATATAATATGGATATGACATATACTTGATGACATAGCTAGGATCCACATGCATCCAGTCAAACTAAACTGCGGTACATTCACCTAATGATTTAACAACTCATTATAATGTAAAACAATCACTAAATTAAATTGAGAACACAAAATTAAAGTAAAAATAAAAAATAAAACCAAAACACACCCAAACATTTAGTACCGGTTGGTGTTACCAACCGGTACTAATGTCCTACGCGCCCACGGAGCTGGCTCGTGCCACGTGGTTGCCCTTTAGCACCGATTCGTGCTGAACCGGTACTAAAGGGGGGGGGGGCTTTAGTGCCCATACTTTAGTGCCGGTTATCGAACCGGCACTAAAGGGCCTTACGAACCGGTGCTATTGCCCGGTTCTACACTAGTGCTTGCACAATGACTTCTCGAACCCAGTGCTGGTAGGCGTGCTTGGGTAGGAGGTATGTAAAAGTCTAAATGAAAATAAATACACTCTCCTACTTTTTTTATATAATGCAATCATCAAAAGCATATTGGTGAATAGTAAAAAACATATTGGTTCAGGAATAGGAGTTAATCTGAAGCATGTGTGTTGTTCTAACTTATCTCTGGCTACCCTCTCCTCCTCCCAGCTGCTCGGTTGATATCCTCTTTTAGAAGCACATTAATTAGAAGGAACAAAATTGAGTTTGAAGGAGAACCGTATTTTAAGAAGAAAAGAACAACAGATATTCAGTATAAGTTAAATTTAGTAGCTTCAGAAAAAATATGTGATTGATACACGTCATTTTGGGTCGTGCTCAGAACAATACCACTGAATTTCATGGCAAATATGTGATTGCTTATTGTGCCACTGAATTTCCATAAAGCCAAATTGGCAATGGATGTCAGATTGCATGTACATTAGAGAATAGGTGAAAGCATCTTACAAGGAATACCTGTACATGTGCGTTATGGAGTTGTGCACCTCAACAGGAGATTAATTTGTGAAGGGCTGTAGAGAGAACGAATGCCCAAGAACGAAGGACAAAGGCAGATTTTCTTAGAGATGAGTGCGACCACTGATGCACAAAAGATCGAGTGAAGGACATGAATCGGCAGCTGCTCATGCCTGCATCCACGTCCCCAGCGACGGCAGCACCTGCTAGCTCTTGAACATCATAGGAGTCTAATCTTTCTCTCATAGATGTATTTCTGGAAGCAATAATAGAATATTGCTCATCGATTATTTTAAAGAAATAAAAATGGTCCAATCTGACTAACTAAACAGTAGCTTCCTGGCTATTATTGCACCACCATATGTGCAGT
>NC_057812.1:36436362-36627422 GCF_018294505.1 Triticum aestivum
TAGCATAAGATTGGTATTTAACACACGATAGATCTCACAACAATTCAGGAAAATCCATATTTTGACGAACCTGCAATTCATAATGAAATGCTCGCCAACTTTATTATCCTAGTAATAACATGAGCTAGTTATCTGTGCCAAAGCTGTTGCATCAGATGTCAAAACAAACTACCATAACAGGTTTGGTTACTGAGAGCATTAGTTAATGAAAAAATATAATTAACATGAGCAAATACTTGTGTATTAGTATTTAGTACAGCAAAAACTTTAATGTGTGGATTCAGATTTCATGGTACAGTATACTCTGCAACGAAGGTTGAATCATTTAACTAAAAAAACATCTGTACACAACTGGATAGACTGAATAAAAAGAAGAGAAGAACATAAAGGGAGGGATTCAGATACTTTGCCGCACGCAATCGCCTCCTCTCCCGCCCTCCCACCTGCCAACTCTCCTCCCCGCTACAGCCTGCAGCGCCCCCTCACAAGATTCGCTGGAGATGAAACTCATCACATATGTGACCTGCATATTTCAAAATAGCTCACTCGAATCAAGAAGCTGAGAAATTTGGATATGCAAGAGGCTGTGTTGGAGTCTGTGCGCTGCGGCTGCAAACGATCCTGTTGCTCGACAGAGGAAAGGAACCCCACCACCGATGACGAAGGCCGAGCCCGCTTCATCTCGTACCGCCGCCGCTGCTTGAGGGAGGAGAGAGGGGCCCCGGCGGCATCGTGTGGCGGCGGCGAGGAGGTGAGAGGAGGGAGGAGGAAGTGGATGAAACGAAGGGATAGAGGACAACGCGGGTCGGAGGCCAAGCTGAGCAGCGGCGGAGGATGAGTGGATCGGCGGGGCGGCGAACTGCGCGAGAGGATCGGCGTGCGGCAACCCGCCCGGGCTGTGGTGTCTATTGGGAGTAGGGCGGCAGTTGGGAGAAGGAGGGGACGGAGGGGGCGAGGGGTCGTGCGGGCGTGAGTTGTTAGACAGCGGGTTTTTTTCGAGCGGCAGGTGGGTTAGCGATCGATGGAGGCTTATTGCGTGGCTTGTAGAGTTAAACACGGAAGAATTAGGGGTCATTAGATCTTGATGATGAACGAGTTTAATTGTTTGGATCTGTTTTTCTCTTTTTTTTATAGTGATAGTAGATAGTAGATGCTACAACCGCAAGCAGTCGACCGTACGCGGGGTCGCACCCGCGGCTCCATCGTGCGTCGTGTGGACTGACCGAAACGATCCCCACGGACGTACGCCGTCGGCAGCCCCACGAAGCTGTCCGGCGGCCACGGCTGCGACTTGCGAGCGCGCACGACGCACCACGGCGCCAGGCGAGCGCCCGATCCGTGCAGCCTTTCGCGGGACGTTCGTCGTCGCACTTGTCCGGACGTGCTTTTAGCGGCCGAAGCAAGCAGGCAGGTCAACTCGCGACCTCGGATTGCCGGCCCGGCCGGTGGTCTTTCCTTGGCTTAATTTGCCGACCTGCTCCGTCGCACGCATGTACGGGGTCATGGCAATTGGCACGGGCCAGGGCCGGGGGTACGTACGTACGTGCTGTACGATTTTAGGTCGGTCAGTCTAAGTACCAGCCTTAAAAAAGAATGACTTGGTTCACCTAAAACAGCACGTGCTGATGTAGTACTACATCGAGCAACTGTTCTTCATTCCCACATTGTGTATTCTTCACCTTTCTGAAGATTAAATGTGCAAAAGAAAGAACAGAAATAGCAATATCTTCAAAATAAGTAGCTAGTGTGACCAATTCGACGTCCCCTATTTCGTACCGTTTGTGCTTATTAGATGTTAATTACTCCGTGCATGTACTCTATATACACATTTTCGCACTACGGCAGATGCTGCAATTGGTTGGAAACAGCTGCTCCGTCGTCGCACGTACACACACGCGCTCTCACGTTCGTACGTTTTTAGATCGTGTAAGTCTAAGTCCCAAGTCCACCATCCTAATAAGAGGACGTGGTTCCCCTAAAACAACACGTACGGGCCGGTTGCACCTGTAGCTGATCAAGCCAGTGTTCTTGATTCCTAACTTGTGTGGTCTTCACCTTTTTAGGGTAGCAATAGAGCGTTTATATTTAGTAATATCTGACTGGTGTTTATTTGCATGCTGGCCGAGTAGATCTCGACCGGTCTCTCCATCAGTAATACACTACAGGAGTTATTGGTAAGCAATCTTCCTGTAGAGGCTTTTGCCGGTAGGCAGGCAGGCATCCTAATTAATTCTAGCTTAGCCTCAGCTAATAATCTGCATGATGCGTGCACCAAACTAATGCTACTATAGCTAGTCTAGTCGTAGGGCATTAGTAATGAGATTAGTCACATGCTGTCATGTACGACCGATGGTAATCAGACCTGTGTAGATCCGTTAATGGCCACTCCAACCTTGATGTGTCCTGCCGCTGGCCGCTAAACGACCCTACTACTAATGCACCCTGCTTTCCCTTTATGAAATATCCTTAATAATACACCTCGATCTTTTCTGTTCTGTTGCCACACTACGATCGACACGACGGCAATTTCCTCGATCTTTTACCTAGAAAAGCGAGTGAGGAGTCCACGGCGAGAGAGGAGTCCACGGCACTGGCGCCCGGTGGATTCTGCTCGCCGGAAAGAGACGCGGCCGGGGTTTTCGCGTATTAGACGGATTAGACGGATGGGTAGACGGTGATGTGATCAGCCATAGTCGGCTTACGCGTGCTTGCCGGCAGGTATGTGGCCGTCCGGCCGGCCTACGTGTGCATGTACTGTACCTACGCATGCATGGCAGTAGAGGAAATGATAAGGCAATCTTATCGCTAAACGTACTAGTACTACTGTTCATGGCTAGGAAAGTGTCTAGTAGGAATTACGGGCAAACAGGAGCTAGAACATACGGGCAAACAGGAGCTAGAACATACTGTATATAGAAAAGGCACCTACGCTCCACTTTCCTGTCAGAATTAAGAGAGAGCAATATTTCTCTAGAAAAACAAGGCACCTACCTACACATGCTGTTCTTCACTTCTGATACGGCATATGCATATATCCAGAGATCCATCCTTGGTTGGTGCAATTAAGAGAGAGCAAGGTGTCGTTGTACTAGACACTGTAAAAGAACGCTTTGCAACAGTAGTGTCCTTCTGATGATCGATCTATCTGTAGGTGCAGTGCAGGTTTAATTAACTCGTGTGGAAAATATCAGAGGCGTCCTCGCGGCAAAGCTGCGTTTGGTGGCAGAAATCGGTCCAGCGAGCTAGAAGAAGAATATCCGGCCGGTTTACCAACGGTAGGAAGCTAGCACCACGGGCCTACGCAGATGGCCGGACGTACCATATGCATAAGAGCATCTCCAGCTGTTGGCCCTTCAGGAGGTGCTAAAAACCACCTCCGGGGACGCACGGCACAAAACGCGCGCTGGGGGCGTGATGCCACCCAGTCGCAACGCCCACGGGATTTTTTTGAACCGCGCAAACACGGCGAGTTCATACATATTTCGGCGACTTCAAACCAAATTCGACCAAACACGGCACAAACACACCCGCTCATACATATTTAAAGTATTTTACAAAAAGAAAAAAAACACACTACTAGGCCCGCCCACCGCCTCGCTCTCCTCGCCGCTCCTCGCCGGCCGCCGCCCTTGCAGTTCTACATGCCGAGTAGACTATAGAACCACATGTAGTCGCCGCCGCCGCCGTCGCCGCCGCCTCCGTCGTGGCCGTCGTCCCTGCTGCAACCCTTCCCCGCTTGGCGCGGCGGGTTGAACGGTCCGGCGGCGTCCTCCTCGTCGTCGCTATCGAGGATCACGACGCCGTGCTCGTCCTCGCGCCCACGCTTGTGGGCAGCGATCTCCTCCAGGGCCCGGGTCTGCCGGGTCATCTCAGTCCGGAGGTAGTCGTCGCGCGCCCAGCGCAGGGCGTCCGCGTCGGAGAAGCCGCGCCGGGCTATCTCCTCGTACTCTGGGGGAAGATTGGGCTCCGGTTTGGGCGCGACGAGGACGAGGCGCCCGGAAGCGGGGGTGGAGTCGGCGATGCGGATACCGGAGCTGCGGGTGCGCCGGCTGACAGGCGTGTCCTGGGGCTCCGGCTTGACGGGGCGGAGGCAGGGAGAGCCGGTCGACCGACCGGACAAGGAGGAGGACGCCTCGGGGTCCATGCGCCTCGGCGTCCACGAGCTCCCACGGCGGCGAGAGAAGGACGATGAGGAGGGGTACTCCAGCCTCGGCGTGTTGCCGTCCTCGATGTACTCGAGGACGGCCTTCAGCATGCGGCCGGGCACGCCCACCATCGGCGCCGCCCCTCGGAGTTGAGCCTGCCGAAGGGCACGACGCCCTTGGTGGCCTCGAGCTGCTCGGCGTGACGGCGGCGGAAGTACGGCTCCCAGAACGGGCTGTCGGGGACGTAGCGCGGCCCCTCCCTCGCCGCCCGCGGCAGAGAGGCACGGATACACGCGATCTCCGCACGGCGGGCCGCCTCGATGGGCGGTGGTGGCACCGGGACCCCGCCGGCGCTGATTCTCCATGCCCCGGGCACCCGCATGTCCGGCGGGACCGGGTACTCGGCCTCGAAGAGGAGCCGAGATTCGTCCTCGTGATGGTGGCGGCGGCTGAAGCCGTTCGCCGCCACGCCGTCGCCTGGGAATCATTCGGCCATTTCTTTAAACTGGGACTGCGAGTGGAGAGGAAGGAAGGGGAGAGAGGGCGCGTCGGCGGTGGAGACTCTGTGCGTGCCATCGGCGCGCTGGGGTCGGCTTATATAGGCGGGGGCGGCGCGAGCACGCGTGGCGGCCTCGTCTACGCGTGGCATGCGCGGAGACACGTGTCGTCACGCCTTCACTGCGCCGCGCATGATGCATCAATGGCGGAGGCTGACCGGCGCGACAGCGCGCGGCAGCTTTGGCATTGATTCGCCGCGGGAAACTAAGCGATGAGGACGACGAAACGGCGAGAAGCGAGACGAGTCGCTGGCAAGGAGGGCCCGCGGCTCTTTCACGTAAAAAACCGATTTGCCCGGCGCCCCCCAGCGCCCCCAACGTGCCGGGTTCAGGTTGGGTCCGCCGGCGCCAATTTCAGTCTGAGCCGACAAAAATTGGGCCTTTGGGGGCGCGACTGGGCCAACTTTTTGACGCCGGCGACCGAAAAGTCGCTTGAGGAGCCTTATTGGGGGCGCAGCTGGAGATGCTCTAAGAGCATCTCCAGCCGCGCCCCCAACAGCCCCCCAGGCCACTTCTTCGGCGCCGGCGCCGAAAAAACGGCCCAGTCGCGCCCCCAGGATGCCGAAAATCGCCAGTTCGGACCTTTTTTCCGCCCGGCGGTCACAGGACGAACCCGGCGCGCTGGGGAGCAGTTGGGGGCTCCGGCGCTAGGGAAAAGCATGCCTGGCCCACACCGACAGGGGAAAAGTCAAGGTTTTCTTCCCCCGACTTGCCCCGCACCCCCCCCCGCACCCTCGGCCACCACTAGCTATATCCCGGCGATGGCCGCCGCCCTACTCCACTAGATAGCCATTCCCCGCCGGAAAATAGCAGCGCTTCACCGCGTCAGCCCCTTCCACAGCAGCTGGGCGTTTCCGGCCGCGGAGGCGCATTTTAGCGGCGAGTACACGCCCACCGAGCGCAAGGTGTTCGGCGTTTTGCCTGTCTCGGCGATGGACTCGGATGACGAGGAAGAGCTCGCCGCGCTGCTGGAGGAGGAAGCCGCGACCGAGGTCCAGGAAGAAGAGCATCTCATGGTGGTCGCCGCCCTCGCCCAGCTGCTGGCGAGCAATTAAAAGCCGTGACGAGGTGGCTCGGCGCCGGGACGGGTGAAAGCAAAGAACTGGCATCGTCTCGAAGGCTATTGCATGCTCTACTCCGACTACTTCGCCGATGCTCCAGTTCATGGCGAGAAAACATTTCGGCGCCGTTATCGGATGAGCCGAAAGCTCTTCCTCAGGATTGTGAATTTCATCCGGGAGTTCGACAGCTACTTCAAGTGCAAGATGGATTGCACTGGCGCTCTTGGATTCACTTCCATCCAGAAGTGCACGACAGCGATGAGGATGGTTGCATATGGAGCTCCCAGTGATTCACTCGACGACTATGGGCGCATGGCCGAGTCCACCAGCATAGAGTGTTTTTACAAGTTCTGTCGGGCAGTGGTGGCAGTGTTTGGGCCACAATACTTGAGAACACCCAATACGGAAGACACTGCTCGGATCCTAGCCCAGAATGCAGCAAGAGGATTTCCTGGGATGCTTGGAAGCATCGACTGCATGCATTGGAAATGGAAGAATTGCCCATTTGGTTGGCAGGGGATGTACAAAGGCGCCAAAGGCAGTTGCAGTGTGGTGCTTGAGGCGGTAGCCACACAGGACCTCTGGATTTGGCACTCCTTCTTTGGTATGCCAGGAACTCACAATGACATCAACGTGCTGCAGTGCTCTCCTGTTTTTGCCAAGCTCGTTGAGGGCCATTCTCCTCCGGTGAACTTCGAGATCAATGGGCACCAATACAACAAGGGGTACTACCTACTAGATGGCATCTATCCGAGATGGTCGATATTTGTGAAGACGATCTCAAACCCTGCGGCAGGAGGCAAGAACGCCTGGTTTGTGAAAGTTCAGGAGGCTTGCAGGAAGGATGTCGAGCAGGCATTTGGTGTGCTCCAATCTCGATTCGCTGTTGTTTGGTACCCCGCTCAGACCTGGTCCAAAGATCAAATGTGGGAGATTATGACTTGCTGTGTCATCTTGCACAACATGATCATCGAGAGCGAGCAAGAAGACCCAGTGTTTGACACTGAACCATACTACAGGCAGGGTCCTCTAGCCGAAGTTGATCACCATCTACCGGCAACTTGGACTGCCTATCTCAGTATGCGTCAGGAGATCCGAGACCCACAAGTGCATCATCAACTGCAGAAAGATCTGATTGAGCACCTATGGAGGCTCAAGGGGGACGCCGTGTGATGAAATACGAGTTTTTATTTGTTGAACTATATAATTTGTATTGAACTATTTGTTGTTGTACTATTTTGTTGAAGTATTTGATTTTTCTGTGATGAAATATGTGATAAGAAATAATTGTGTTGATAATTGAACGCCGAGACACGGCGAACCACGTCGAATATGTGCCTATTCTCGCCCATATGGACCCTTTATTCATCAAAATTGAGCTGCAAAGTGGGCCAATTTCGACGCCTGGGAACGAGTTGGGGGCGACGACAAGGCGCAAAACCGCCCCCAGCGCCGATTGTATTGCCGGCTCGCTTTCAGGGGACGATTTTTATGCGTCCTGAGGGGGGCCAACGGCTGGAGATGCCCTAAGCATCCTATTCCCAGACGGCTGGCCGCTGGAACCCAGACGCAACACATCCTCTATCCACAGCGGTTCGACCCGGCCGGTCGGTCGGTACATAGAGAACGAGGGGTCGAGGTGTAGACCAGGTATGCATGTAGCTAGACGGGTCATGCCACGGATTCGATGGTCCTGCCACGAGGTGTAGACCAGGTATGCTACTGCAGCGCCAGCGACGCTGCTAGTGACCAAACGTCCGCTTTATCGCCAGGTATGTTTGTCAGAACGTACACGCCCTGCCCATGGACCGCTTTGCCTGCTCCATCGCCGTTGACACCGTCGCCGTGGCCGGAGTGCGTGCATGTCTGTGGGCCCACACGTACTTCATCCTTCTAGACGCCTGCAGAAACTAGCTACAAACAATTTTAATTTTTTTTCTGTGGTTTCATGCATGTAACACTCACTGCAGCAGGGCTGGCTAGCAGCTACTGTACTAGCTACTTGTAAAATCCTCACTCGCTCACTGAGCCGGTAGTGCGGGCACCGTTAAAACTGAATTGTCATGTATGAATGATGATTCCTCGCTTTGATTAGTGGAGGCTGTGCACACTTCTTCCAGAGAGTAGTTATAGCCCGCGATTGATCTTGCTCTGTAATGGCGGTGCTTGTTAACTTTATTTATCTCGCTAATGCATGTACTTAATTCTCTACGGGTAACCATGCCATCATGATGGGCAATGCTTGAGGCTAGTCATAGTGGGAGTAACTTATGTAGTAACATAGCGCACTTCAAGAAAATTTTACTTATGTGACATGTAGTTAATGAGGAGAGAAGTGTTTAACATGACATAACGCTACCCAGGAAAGAATGAGTCTACAAGCTAATAAATGCAATCAGTTATGACACTACTGTTAGAGTTGTGTCGAATATTGTGTACAAGGTAGGTTACAGTTGGACTCTGAGTAGTATTGTGTTTAGATAGGATAGGGAGTCATGTCCTAATAGGACACTTGTATCCTAGGCCTCTCTTATATAGCGGGGGTAGACACACGATGTAACCTATGCCAACATAATAGCACAGGCGCGCAAGGGGGAGCCGGCGGCATGTGCCGGCGCCCGGGTGGCCAGGGTGTGGTATTGTGACGGTGTCACGGGGAGGAGCGCCCGTAGTCAAGCCCCGGGGATGTAGCCATATCGGTGAACCTCGTTAACAAATCTCGATGTCGTGCTCGTGTGATTGCTTGGTCCTCGGATGATCGACGGAGTGCCTCGGATTTATTCTAACAAGTGGTATCATGAGCAAGGTTGAAAAGATCCGGAAGGCGGTCGAGTTGATCCAAAGGAGGAAGAAAGTATCAACAGAAATTTGCAGATGCAGAGTTGGTCGTGTTTTGATCTTCAAGCAGCAATTGCCAGCAGGTTGGCGACGCGTGGCACGGAGGCATGGAATTTCGGACGAGATCGGTCTGAAAGCGGGCAACGGCGGAAGCTGTTAGGGTTGCATGGCTGCGAAACCTACGGTCGCGAGGCGAGACGTACGGCGGTCGATCCACCTGATCGATCGGGCGAGCGTTAGGCGGCGGCGAGCGTAGGGTGCTACGAATCCTGGCGGCCCGTGGCAAGAGGCCCATCAGAGGGCGCTGGACCGGGTACCGGTGCAGCAGTGACAGGGCAGCGCGGTGCTTGTTCGCTGGAGCAGATCGAGGAACGAAGGAATCGTGTACGCGAGATTTGTTTGGACCAAAAGGGAGACCGAGTCTCCACGTGACACGGAGGCGGGCTGATTAGATCGGCGGAAAGAAAATCCATCAGACTACGTTTCATTGGAATAGCAGGAGCGTTGACGAAGGCAATTGCTAGCATCAAGGGAGTTGAGCCTGGGAGCTAATACACGTGAGTACAGGAAAGATTTTTGGTACGAATTTGCTATTGGTGCATCTTATGTACTTGAGCACGTGCTGGAAGCTCAGTTATTTTTTCACAAGGTCAGTTGTACGAAGAATCATGATGCCATCGGGCATCGGGTTTGAGGTGAAGAAGTTCACGGAACAGAAAATGTTGGGTTATGGCAGACAATGGTGAAAGATTTGTTGGCACAACAGGGATGCTTGAGGGCGTTGCGGGAAGTCAATTCAGTTAAGATGGAATTATCATGTGATGGATGGAAATTCGTGAAAGACGATTTGGGAGCCTTGAGCGTGTCGTTGCAGTCGAACAAGTTCGGCTGGGTTGGACTAGATGGTCTGACGGGATCGACGCAAGTCGGTTGGTACAGAAGACGGTGCGGGATCGGCGGCGGCGACATAGGAGCGTGATGCTGATGGTGACCGACTTCTGGGGAAACACGTGGCGCAGGTCTGAGGACTTGTGTGGCTTCGACAAGACTATGGCGCGGGGTTGATTCAAGACGGTGCACAAGAGATCTTGAAGTCGACACGGCGCGTGGGTGGACTGATCATCTACCATGGAGTCATGTTGAAGGTGGAGCTGGATTGAGGGGCTACGGTGTAAGGATCCTGAGAATCAAAGCCTATTCAACGAGGAAAAGCGAGGGTCGCGTAGTTCGGACTGGAGTCCAATGGTCTGATGGAAGCGTGAAACTCATCATCGGTCGGTGATGATCGGTGTTACTCTGCAGTGAGGGTTGAGTGATGTGGTTTCGCGACCCTTGAGACTCGAGCGGGACAGCGGAGGCTCGACGCGGTAATAGCGGCGATGCGTGTGGTATGCACGGGACATGGAGACGGGCCAGAGCTCTGGTGGTCATACATGTGGTGAGACAACTGCGAATTTGACTCAAGGATGACTACAAGCAACGGTGAAATTCCTTCAAGTTTCAGACAGACGGTCAAGAAAGGAGCGGTGATGTTGAGTTTAGATAACTCTTATGTGTGACATCCAATATGTGAGTTGTTCACTTTCACGCAGGTCAGTGATCAGTGTGTGATGGCGTTGGACTGATACTCTGGAAGTTTGGAGCACAAACTAGAGTGAAAAGGAACTTAATTTTGCTCGAGTGTTGACTGTGGTCAAGAAAAGAAGGAACTACAAGTTGCAGGTGGAGTCATATGGAGTCTTTGGAGTAGCAGCGGTACTCATGGGATAAGCTCAAGTCCAATGTACATGAAAGTTTGACACACGGATGAATTCAAGGTAGTGGAGAATATTCGCCAAGGTGGAGTTTGTTAGAGTTGTGTCGAATATTGTGTACAAGGTAGGTTACAGTTGGACTCTGAGTAGTATTGTGTTTAGATAGGATAGGGAGTCATGTCCTAATAGGACACTTGTATCCTAGGCCTCTCTTATATAGCGGGGGTAGACACACGATGTAACCTATGCCAACATAATAGCACAGGCGCGCAAGGGGGAGCCGGCGGCATGTGCCGGCGCCCGGGTGGCCAGGGTGTGGTATTGTGACGGTGTCACGGGGAGGAGCGCCCGTAGTCAAGCCCCGGGGATGTAGCCATATCGGTGAACCTCGTTAACAAATCTCGATGTCGTGCTCGTGTGATTGCTTGGTCCTCGGATGATCGACGGAGTGCCTCGGATTTATTCTAACAACTACTACGATGTTACTTTGCACTATGAAGATAGTAACTTAGACTAGTATCATATGCATGATACTAATATAAGTTACTCCTATTATAACCAGCCTGAGCCACAAAGGGTTACGTAATAATTTTACGTGCTTGCTTACGTGGAAAATTAGGATTGGAAGGGGAGGTGATGGGGCCAACCTCACTGAAAATCAGGGGGAAGAGAAAGATTTAGTTTGGCAAGTTACATAAAGGTTCATAGATAACTACGCAGGTCTAGCATTTTCGCATAATGAGAGTGCTAACTGACCGATGGATGGACGTAGCGATCACCGAGCTAGTGGGTATACGTACGTACGCATGCATGCATGTAGTGTACTAATTGGCGGGAAATCACAATTAGGCTAGTCATAGTGAAAGTAATTTAGCTAGTAACATAGCACACTTTAAGAAAATTCTGCTTATGTGACAAGTAATTAATAAGAGGTGATAACATAATATGTTACTGTAACATAGCGTTTTCAAAAACAAGATGAGTCTATAAACTAATAAACAACGTCATCTATAATACAACTATTATGTTATTTTGTATTATGAAGGTAATAATTTAGACTAATGTCATGACATTAATTTAAGTTATTCCCACTATGACCAGCCTTAAATTAGATACGCGTGGAACATGCATGCGTGGTGTCAGCGCGTGTGCGGATTGGGATCATGCAGATTGAACATGACCGGATTAACCGTGGTTTTCTTGCTGGCCAGTGCGAGAGTGGGTGAGTGGGCTGGCTTAAGCTTGTCCGTCGTCGAGCTCCATGTCAACCCCCTGGCTAACTTTCCGACGGCAGCACGGCCAGCTGGACGGCGAACTTCGTCACTCCACGTACATTGGAATTTGGCAAGTTGGCAACCAGCTAGCGAGATAACGCAAGCTCTAAAGGAGAGGTGCACGTGTAGCAGAGATATGCGTTGTGCCGTTGTGCTGGCTGGCCGGGTCAAATTGACTTTTCCAGAGTATTTCTTGGTGAGGTTTGGAATGTGGGCCAGGGATGGATATGCACCTCGATCGCCATCTATCCCATATCTGTGTGCCCTGGTAGCTAGTACGTGTTGCAACCCGTACACTACAAGCTCGGTCAGATAGCACTGCCGTCGGCGAGCCAGCGGTGACCACCGACGGCGACAGAGGAACTTTTGTCAAGCGCTGTCGCCGTCCCTAAATTCCTTCCTCCTTTTTGCTGCTAGCTGTTGCAGATCCTGTTGAAAGAAAACAAGAAAAGCAGCATTCATTTGGGAGATGAATGTTGTCTGTACGTGTTGCCATGTTTATTCTTTCCTTTTTGTTCTCCTTGTAAGATTTGGTAGCGTTCCTACTCCTTGATGAGGAGCCGCGTTGGTTTATATTGAACGAGGCAGAACAGCCATGCCGTGGCTTACAAGAAGAGGAAACCGATCACAAGGATTCGGTTGTAATGAGGACTCCTAAACAGCTACGAGAGGGAGAGAGATAGAATAGAGTTGAGATTACAGTGCGGAGATAAACATAAATTCTAACACCCTTCCTTAATCTCAATTATTCTATGTTTAGAATCCTCTTGAACTCTTCAAATGGTTTTGCTGGTAGTGCCTTGGTAAACTCATCAGCCACTTGATCTTTGGAAGGGATGAACCGTATCTCAAGTTTCTTTGCTGCAACCCTTTCACGCACAAAGTGAAAATCAATCTCTATATGCTTGGTTTTTGCATGAAACACTGGGTTTGCAAACAAGTATGTTGCTCCTAAATTATCACACCATAAACATGAGATGCGATTCTGCTTGACCCCCATTTCATCCAGTAGTGATTCAATCCAAATGATTTCTGCAGTGGCATTAGCTAAGGATTTATACTCAACCTTTGTACTTGACCTTGATACAGTGGCTTGTTTCCTAGCACTCCAAGAAACAAGATTAGGCCCAAAGAACACTGCAAAGCCTCCAGTTGATTTTTTATCATCACTGCAACCTGCCCAATTAGCATAAGAGAATGCACTCACAAGAGTAGAATTAGAGCGTCTGAAATGCAGTCCTACTCCCATAGTATGTTTGACATAACTTACAATTCTCTTAAGAACTGTCCAATGTGCAGTAGTGGCTGCATGCAGATATTGACAAAGTTTGTTAACAACAAATGAGATATCTGGGCGAGTAAGAGTCAAGTACTGTAATGCTCCAATAGTACTTCTATACTTTGTGCTATCTTCCTCATGAAGTGGCTCACCTTCATATGCTGAAAGTTTCTCTGAGGTGGACAAAGGTGTAGGTACAGGCTTGCAGTTTTTCATCCCCATACGAGATAGAAGCTCAGTAACATATTTCTCTTGTTTTAGTACTATGCCATCTTGAGTCTTCTTAACTTCAATGCCTAGAAAGAAGTGCAAATCACCTAGATCTTTCAAGGTAAACTCTGAGCTCAAATCATGCAGAAGAGCATTAGTAGCACTTTCTGATGAACTTGCAACTATGATGCCATCCACATATATGAGAACAAAAATAACTACTTTTCCCTTGTTATAAATGAACAAAGATGTATCAGCTTTGGAAGCAATAAAACCAAGACATTTCAATTGTGAGCTCAACCTGGAGTACCATGCTCTAGGTGCTTGTTTCAAGCCATAGAGTGCTTTGTCAAGCTTGCAAAAATAATGTGGTATTTTCTTACTCTCATATTCTGGTGGTTGTCTCATGAATACCTCCTCTTCCAGAGCACCATGTAAAAACGTGTTCTGTACATCTAGCTGTCTCAAGCTCCATCCCCTGGACACAGCAATAGCTAACACAAGTCTTATAGTTGCAGCGTTTACAGCCGGACTAAAGGTATCCTCATAGTCTATGCCATAGCGTTGTTTAAAGTCCTTTGCAACTAGACGTACCTTATATCTGTCAATGGAGCCATCTGCTTTCTTTTTAATTCTATACACCCACTTGCAATCAATAATATTTTTACCTCTCTGATCAGGCACATGATGCCAAGTTTTGTTCCTCATAAGTGCAGAATATTCCTCATCCATTGCTTTCTTCCATTTAGGGTCACCAAGTGCATCATTCAGTGTCGTTGGTTCCTCTGAAATACATAGCATACCATACCATATAGTACCATCATTTCGTATTTTGGGATTACGTATACCTTTTTGTAACCTGGTCATAACTCGCAAGGGAGCTTCTTGTTGCATGTGTACAGGAACAGGATCCATTGGCGCAGAAGATCCGCCTCTTACTACTGAATCTGCTGGTGATGCAGAAGATCCATCGGACACTGCCGTAGAAAATCCAGTGGACCTTGGTGTGGCTCCCCTGCCACTGGACGCCCAAATCACAGGGCTTGTAGGCACAGACGATCCGCTGCCAGGTTGCATGTGCGTGGGACGCGAGGAGGAGCCGACCGCGCGGCTAGTTTCGCTGGGCCCGCTGTCGGGTGACGCGTCGGCATGGGAGTTGCCCTCCCAGGAATCTGGGCCGCTGCCGCCTTGGACGCGATCCAAGAAAGATCTATGCGCACGATCCGGGGCCTACAAGCGCGCAGGAGTACCAAGCGCCGCCATATCATCATCGGGATCAGTGCCAGGCTCGTCTACTTTTGGAGCATGAAATAACACAACATCTTGAGCTATATTTTCATGATTTTGACCGTTTTGAACGCCGTTTTCTTCAGGAACCTACACGGGCATAAGAGTAGAGTTGGGACTAGCAGGATTATCATCATATTGGTCAGTACAATTGTCTCCCCCGTGATCAAAGTTTCGAAGATGTGATGGAAGAAGGAGAATTTCCTTTCGAAGAAGAGCACCGGCATTGGGATTAAGAGTTGCAAAGGGAAACACAGATTCATCGAAGACAACATCTCTGGATATGTAAACCCTACTAGTGGGAACATCTAGACATTTAACCCCCTTGTGCACAGGGCTATAGCCTAAGAAAACACATTTTTTGAATGAAATGCGAGTTTGCGTGTGTTGTAGAGTCTATGATTCGGCCAACATGCGCACCCAAAAATACGAAGAGATGTGTAATCGGGTGTGACACCAAGAAGCCATGTTATGGGTGTTTCTAGTTTGATAACTTTGCTTGGGAGCAAGTTGATAAGATAGGTAGCAGTTAGAAAAGCTTCATCCCAGAATTTAAGTGGCATGGATGCATTTGCTAGTAATGCGAGTCCTACATCAACAATATGACGGTGCTTTCTTTCAGCTGATCCGTTTTGTTGGTTGATACGTCTCCAACGTTTCTATAATTTTTGATTGTTCCATGCTATATTATATTCTGTTTTGGACATTATTGGGATTTATTATACACTTTTATATTATTTTTGGGACTAACCTATTAACCGGTGGCCCAACCCAAAATTGCTGTTTTTTTTGCCTATTTTAAGGTTTCATAGAAAAAGAATATCAAACGAAGTCCAAACGGAATGAAACATTCGGGAACGTGATTTTCGGAACGAACATGACCTAAAGGACTTGGATCCCATGTCAAGCAATCAACGAGGAAGGCACGAGGTAGGGGGCGCGCCCTCCACCCTCGTGGGCCCCCTGTTGCTCCATCGACGTACTCCTTCCTCCTATATATACCTATGTACCCCCAAACTACCAGATACGGAGCCAAAACCCTAATTCCACCACCGTAACTTTCTGTATCCACGAGATCCCATCTTGGGGCCTTTTCCGGAGCTCCGCCGGAGGGGGCATCGATCACGGAGGGCTTCTACATCAACACCATGGCCTCTCCGATGAAGTGTGAGTAGTTTACTTCAGACCTATGGGTCCATAGTTATTAGCTAGATGGCTTCTTCTCTCTTTTTGGATCTCAATACAAAGTTCTCCCCCTCTCGAGATCTATTCGATGTAATCTTCATTTGCGGTGTGTTTGTTGAGACCGATGAATTGTGGGTTTATGATTAAGTTTATCTGTGAACAATATTTGAATCTTCTCTGAATTCTTTTATATTCGAATTATCAGTTTGGTTTGGCCTACTAGATTAATCTTACTTGCAATGGGAGAAGTGCTTAGCTTTGGGTTCAGTCTTGCGGTGTCCTTTCCCAGTGACAGTAGGGGTAGCAAGACACGTATTGTATTGTTGCCATTGAGGATAACAAGATGGGGTTTACATCATATTGCATGAGTTTATCCCTCTACATTATGTCATCTTTCTTAAAGCGTTACTCTGCTCTCTTGAACTTAATACTCTAGATGCATGCTGGATAGCGGTCGATGTGTGGAGTAATAGTAGTAGATGCAGGCAGGAGTCGGTCTACTTGTCTCGGACATGATGCCTATATACATGATCATACCTAGATATTCTCATAACTATGCTTAATTCTGTCAATTGCTCAAAAGTAATTTGTTAACCCACTGTAAATACTTATGCTCTTGAGAGAAGCCACTAGTGAAACCTATCGCCCCCGGGTCTATCTTCCATCATATTAATCTTCCAATACTTAGTTGTTTCCTTTGCCATTTATTTTACTTGCATCTTTTATTTCTCTTTATCATAAAAATACCAAAAATATTATCCTATCATATCTATCAGATCTCACTCTCGTAAGTGACCGTATAGGGATTGACAACCCCTTATCACGTTGGTTGTGAGGATTTATTTGTTTGTGTAGGTGCGAGGGACTCGTGTGCGGCCTCCTACTGGATTGATACCTTGGTTCTCAAAAACTGAGGGAAATACTTACGCTACTTTGCTGCATCACCCTTTCCTCTTCAAGGGAAAACCAACGCAGTGCTCAAGAGGTAGCATTGGTGAGCATGAGGGCAAGAGACATGATGCGAAATACCAAGTTTTTGAAAAAGGAATTTAGCTTTTCATACTCACCACCCCAGTCAGTCTGCATAGCAGTGATCTTAGAGTTCAGTTTATGTTCAACAAGATTTTCAAAGTTGATGAAAACTTGGAAGACATCATATCACTTCTTCAATATGTAAATCCAAGTAAATTTACTATAATCATCAATGAAGCTTACATAATAGGAAAATCTACCAAGTGAAGTAGGGGCTGGCCCCCACACATCTGAAGAAATAAGTTGCAATGGAGCGGTAGATATACTAGTAGAAATAGGATAAGGTAACTGATGACTTTTGGCCTGTTGACACGGATCACAAACTGACTCAACACTAGACTCATATGAGAGTTTATTTTTGTTAAGAACATATCTAACAATAACTGAAGATGGATGACCCAAGCGACTATGTCACTTTGCTGAAGATGGCTTAGTGACGACATATGCTTGTTTATTGGACCATGATGATGATATGAGTGGATAGAGACCTCCCACACACCGTCCTCTAAGAATGATTCTCCTCGTGGCTAGGTCCTTTACCAAGAAAAAATAGGGATAAAAATCTATAAAAACATTGTTGTCAAGAGTGAATAGATGAACAAAAATAAGGTTTTTTGGATGTTTCAGGAACATGTAAGATATTTTTCAAGTGTAAATTCTTTACGGGGTTTTTAACAACTGAACTACCAATATGTAAAATTTCCATACCAAAACCACTCGCCGTGTGGATTTGGTCGCCTGCATTGTACCTCTCTCGCATTGGCAGCTTGTCAAGTTCCCCCGTGATGTGGTTTGTAGCTCCGCTGTTGGCATAGCAATTAGTATCCACACCATAGGAAACATCATGTGCCCCCTTTTCCTCCTGATTATTTTCTTCATAGCGCCACCAGCATGTGCGTGCACCCCCTGGATGATGCTTATAGCAAATCTGACACTCAGGGTAGTCATGCCGTTGTTGATCATGCTCTTGCTGCTACTGTGGTTGCTGTCGAGTGCGTCCTGTGTAGGCGCCGCCTCCACCAGAAGGAGAAGGCTGGCGGTCACCACAGCCGCGCCCCCTTCCTCCTCGCTCGCGATAAGATCTTCCGCGAGCTTGGCCACGGCCTCTGTAAGCCGCGTTTGCAGATGTATGAAAAGTGCCTAAAGATGAATCGCCCAACATCTCCATCCTCTGATCGAATGCAGAGATTTGAGTGAAGAGGTCGTCCGCCGTGATCAAGTGTTTGACAACACCAACTGCCGCAACCACAGGATCGTAGTCACGGTCTAGCCCTGCAAGAATATAATCAACCATCTCCGGATCTGACATCGGACGGCCAGCAGCAGCTAGTTCATCTGCAAGGTTCTTCATCTTCGCCATGAAGGCAAAACTTGACATGGAGCCCTTCTTAGTTGTGGTGATCGCGATTCTCAGGTTTGTGATCCTGGATTGCGACTGAGAGGCGAAGAGGTTTGTCACCTCGTCCATAGCTCGAAGGTAGATTCCTTCCCAACGACATGTCCAAGAATTTCCGGAGTCATAGAATTGAGTAAGTATGAGAGGACCTGCTGATCTTTGGCGATCCATGGCCCATACAGCAGGTTTGGCTCCATGGCCGAAGATTTGTCCGCCTTGGTGATCTCGACCATCTTGGGTGGAGCAGCATCGGAGTTGTCGAAAAGTCCAGTCACCTGTGCACCTCGCAGGGCTGGGAGCACTTGCGTTTTCCAGAGGAAAAATTGCCTCTCACAAGCTTCTCTGATGGAGGCGCGCCGAGGTTGAGGGCGACTCCTGCTGACGACGACATGAGGGCGACGCTGATGTGCTTGGTGTTTGATTTTTGTGGCTAGATGTGAAGGGAAGAGATGGCTTTGATTACCATGTAAGATTTGGAAATGTTCCTACTCCTCGATGAGGAGCAGCGTTGGTTTATATTGAATGAGGCAGAACAGCCGTGCGGTGGCTTACAAGAAGAGGAAACCGATCGCAAGGATTCAGTTGTAATGAGGACTCCTAAACAACTACGAGAGGGAGAGAGATAGAATAGAGTTGAGATTACAATGCGGAGATAAACATGAATTCTAACACGTGTGTGTAGTCGATGTATTGATCGGGAGTGTAGTGGGAGGTGCGGAGGGTCGATTTGGACTCTCCACGAGCTAACGCTAGCTAGCTGGCCTCCTATCCTATGGAGTGTGTGCCTTGTGTTGCTTCGTTTATAATTAATTAACTTTGCATGCACGAGATGGTGATGCAGCCATGCATGCGTGGATGCTCCAAAGCCGTGGGGATTTTCTTTTAATTTATGTCATATTAACTTGAAAAAACATAAGAGCATCTCAAGCCGTTAGGCCCCTAAGGGCTTGAAATAGCGCCTCTCGAAAGTTAACCGATGATATTTTCGACGTGAGGGGCTTTGGTTCCCAGCCGCACCCCCAAGTTCAGCCCCCAGCCACCGATTTCAATCTCAATTTCGGCCTAAATTTGGCACACTCTGGCACAACAAAAACTAAATTTTATCACATAGTTCATCACAAAAATCAATAGAAATCAAATAGTTCAATGAAACAAGATCATAGTTCAACACAAATTAAAACACATCTAACTAGGCAATGCCCTTAAGCCTTCATAGGTGCTCCATCAGATCATGCTGCAGTTCTTGATGCACCGGTTGGTCTCGAATCTCCTAACGCATATTGAGGAAGGCGACCCATACTGCCAATACCTGGTGATCAACAGTTGCAAGAGGACCATGCCTGGGATATGGTTCAGTGTCAAACACCGGCTCTTCCTACTCGCTCTCAATGATCATGTTGTGTAAGATGACACAACAATTCATCACCTCCCACATCTGAGGTTTCGACCAAGTCAGAGCGGGTACCGAAAACAAATCGAGATTGGAGCACACCAAATGCCCCCTCGACATTCTTCCTGCAAGCCTCCTGACACTTAGCAAAGTAGGAGTTCTTGCCTCCCGGCACAGGGTTTCAGATAGTCTTCATAAATGTGGACCATCTCACATTGATGCCATCTGCTAGGTAGCATCCCTTGTTGTAGTGGCTCCCATTGACGTCGAAGTTCACCAGAGGAGCATGACCTTAAACAAGCTTGGCAAAGACATTCAAGCACTGCAGTACGTTGATGTCGTTGTGAGTTCCTGGCATACCAAAGAAGGAGTGCCAAATCCAGAGGTCCTGTGTGTAGGAGATATGCCCTAGAGGCAATAATAGATGCTATTACTTATCTCCATGTTCATAATTATGTTTATGTTCCATGCTATAACTGCTATGGTTCTCGAGTCTGCAATAACACGAGGCTCGGAGGAAGACTCATATGCACGTGTGGAATAATAAACCGTAAGCAGTATTCCTAGTCTGACCTCTAAGACTAGCTCATGTGTTGGATGATGATTCTGTTTTCCTGGTCATGGGCATGTCTATGCCAGCAACTTTGAGTACACAATGTTAAGAGAACATTTGTGTTGAATAGACCCGATTGATGTTATGCTATGAGATTCATTCGTCACAAGTTAATGGTACATAACACAGAGATGGTTAACGTTTGCCTAATTCCTTAGACCATGAGAGTATCGAGCTTCTTCATACTTGCTTCATGAACTTTCGGGTTTGTTAAACGTCATCCGTAAATGGGTGGCTATTACGGCGGCTTACGGGTTCATGGAAAAGTGTGTCAAGTAACTTGATAGCTCAAGATTGGGATTTGCTCCTCCGACGATGGAGAGATATTCTCGGGACCTCCCGGTGTTACGGTATCCATCATCGTCTGGCCAGACACAGTGTGATTTGACCACAGGGATGCCGCAACACAGAAACGAGAAAAGAGAACGAAACCGATAACGAGGTAACTAGCATAGTGGACAAGTCGTTGATCCACGAGGATGCAAGTAAATCTCACCTCGGGTATTTGTAACATATCACGAAGCAATAGGAATAGCACACGACAACTGGAGGTTCACTCGAATATTCATTCATGTGGGTATAGGGGTCAATATGGGTGTCCACGGCTCCGATGTTGATCATTGATCGGAAGGGGTTCCAGGTCATGTCTATACTTCACCGAACCTATAGGGTCACACGCTTAAGGGTCATCTATCTGCTGAATACTAGACAGGGAGTCTGAGAGAAAGTCACCGGAGAAGTTTCGGAGACAACGGAAGAGTTCCGGAGAGAGAACACCGAAAGAGTTTCGGTAAAACTGAAAAGTTGTTTCGGAATATATTATTAGGTCAAAATGGTTTCGGAACTCGCCTGGAAATTCTTAGAGGGCCCCAGAATTGGTCTGGGAACTTTTGGGAATTTTCGGACAGAAAAACCGAAAATGTTCTCGAGCTGCCGTAACCGCCGTTGTTGCTTTTCGCTGATAAAAATCACCAGACCGGAAATGTTTCGGATCATGCCCAGAAGAATTTTAGAGGGTGCCGAAAATGTTCTCGGACCTTCCGGAATTTTTCAGAAAAAATGTTTCGCGGAAAACATCTTATCTCAGCACGAGGGGACAAGATCCCACGAATCGGGGGTTACATGTTTGGTGGCTTTTTGTCTAGGGAGCACCAATGATTCTAGGAGACATGTTGGTGGCTTGTTGCTCCCCCCCATGGGAGGGGGCAAGGTTGTGGCTGGCCAAGGGGGTGCCTCCATGGTGTCCCCTTGGTGCCCACTTGAGTTACCATTTCACCCTTCATGTGGGACATGTAGCATGGGTGTTTTGGTATTTCCTCCACCACCCCACCCCTTGCCTTGGCCTATAAAAGGAGGAGAAGGGTCTGCCATTCTCCTCATCCGTTCTCACATACAAGTGCCATCCAATGATCTGACTTCTCTCTCCCTCCACGCGAAATAGTTTCGTAGAGCCGAAAGGCTGTCTAGGTTCCAGCAGGAACTAGTTCTCAACGGCGAAGCCCTGCCGGATAGATGACACCGTATGTGTGCAACTCTATAGAGAGATTGTAGTTTTGGTCTTAGTTCATGAGTGCCTCCCAAAGGGCTGTCCGTGTGACCGTCTGAGTTTTCGAAGGTCCTCCCGAAGGGCTATCTGTGTGACCGTTTGAGTTTCGAAGGTCCTCCCGAAGGGCTGTCCGCGACACCGTCCGGGGGGCTATTCGACCGCCTCCC
The DNA here is from genome assembly GCF_018294505.1 of Triticum aestivum. NCBI lineage: Eukaryota > Viridiplantae > Streptophyta > Magnoliopsida > Poales > Poaceae > Triticum > Triticum aestivum. The sequence continues at coordinate 36,458,097 of NC_057812.1, forward strand.
GGAGGGCTGTCTGAGGAGAGATGAGGGTATACATCCTCGCGGTTGGGAGGTTGTAAATCCTAGCTGCGGGGATCTGCACCGCCGATCGTCATCGACTCTACTTCCCGCTGCGCTATGAGTCGGTAACGAAAAAGATCAAACCATGTATGCAATCTCCATAGTGGTCCTGGGCTGGTGCGTAGGTCGGAATTTTTTGTATTCTGTTGCGTTACCCTACAGTGGCATCATGAGCCGTGCTATGCGTAGATGCAGGTTGCGATCTAGAATACATAGAGATGTATGGGTGTTGCACAATATAATTTGTAGTAGATGAGTTCGATTACTGAAAATTATTTGTGCGGATAGCAGATGAAATTTGTTACCCGATGTTCTTGCTGCTTCCTTGGAATTTTCATATTTTTGATCTTGATAACGGCATGGTGGATTTTCAATGTTCTGGAAATCTGCGATTCTGATTGATCAACGAAGTGCTAATAGTTCGTTGAAATCCACCATAGTTAGAAAGAAATATGAAATTTCGCAGACAAAAGGGCAATGCAGATATGATCTGCATGGGGGTCATGCGTATGACGAAGTTCAGTATGGGGCTCGAGATTTTATTATCTCGTGTTTCATACACCCCGCAAAGTTAATCTAGCGACTTGAATTATCATACTTGATGATGGACGTTGGTAGCTTCGGTTTGTTTCGAAACCTTAGAAGCCACGAAAAACAAGTTTTTGCATGAACCAATTAGAGGTGTCTAACTTGGTTTTGCAGGAGGGTTTGCGTGTGCATGTGATGTGGTATAGCAATGCTCATAATAATTTGATTATGTATGAGATGACTATATGATGTAATTAACATGACCTGCATGTCATGATTCGGCATGATGGCTGGAGCCATATGATTGCACTTTAATGACCTGCATGTCAACCTTAAGTAATGCATTTATTTTATCCGCTATGGAGATAGCGATATTATTTTGTACATCGACAAGGTGGTGTGAATCTTCGCGAAGGTGAACACCGACGCGAATGCCGAAGACGAAGAAATACTTGACTTCTCCGTCAGAAGAGGCTATACCATATCTTGCTATTATGAATTGCCTGAGATGTTTATCCCTCTTGATGCACCCTTCTTGATTGCGCTGTAGTCGCTTTTATTAGGGTGGTCTCTCAAAAAATTATCAAGTAGTTAGTGTTCTCCCAAGTATAGCACCGTCACGGCACCTAACTTTTCAGGGTATCGCATGATCTCCTTGGGTACGAACGATTAGGGAAGTGTGAGGCGGGTGAGTTGAGACCTCGCAGCAAGATCACTTGGTTGTCTTGACGTTCTGGAAGGATCTCCTTGAGCTCGGAACACGCCCATCGAAATATGAACAAGAGTCACATAGAGATGTGATCGGCAAGTTTGCCTACTGATTGAATTTCGCGCCATCAGTGTTCATCTCGTTCAATGGCGTTGAATGGATATGCGGGTCTTGTGTCACTCATAATCAATTTTGAGAGATATTGATTTGAGTGGGAGCGCACTGTTGAATTAACATTTTTAATTCTTAGTGCAATTAATTATGAACACCGTCTAAGTGTTTTTTGCAAAATAGTTGTAGAATAATGGCTCACGTTTCCACCTTCCCTGTTAAAATTGAATAGCTGCTAAATATCTGGTTAAAACTTTACGATTGGTAACATAGTGTGAGTATTGTCCTCAAAAGTGCCGAGAAGGACTTTGTCCTACCGCATGCTTTCTGTATCCTCCCGCTAATGCTATGGATCATGTGACTCTCGTCCTTCAATCCAAAAGTTAGAATTCTGTTACGATCAAGTGGAATATGTTTGCTTCCATGAAACCCAAACTTCAAAAGTTGGGATAGTTATATGATATTCATGGAACTGAAAATTATTTTCATATACAAACAAAGCAATGTTTGTTTGCAAGTATTAGTAAAAGTGTTTACTATGCATTTGACTGTTGGGAAAGGGATCCAGAAGAACGCCTGTCATATAATGAAAGGTGAATAAAACAACAACTTAAAGAGAAAGGAAGTGTCCAAAGGGTGTTAGTATGACTTACACGCCTAGGAAGTCCGGGGCAAATGCCACTCTTAAGTTGGGTGCTTCTTTTGCGAGTAGGTGAAATACTAAAAGTTAAACTGTTAGAAGTATAAAGGTAGAAAGAAAGATGACTGGAATATCCAGCTCATGTATGAATGTCATACAAGTTTTTGATGTATAGTAGGCTGGTCAAAGATATAGTTCTTGGGAAATATGGTTAAACATGTTAATCACTAATTCTTGGGTATTGTGAGTTAATCACAAAGATACCCGCTCAATTCCATTCTGTTGCGAATCAATGTAAGAGATACTATGGCCTAAAAAGACTAGCCAGAAATGAGGTTAAGGTATACACAGGGAACATAGTAAATGTTACTATACCTTCCATCGGTGTATTGCCGTCTGTATTTATTTTCATAATTCATTTAGAGTTTTACAAACTCTAGCCCATTGCATAAGGTATCTTGCAAGAAGGTTGTTCATAAGAGAACTTTTTATGTTTGATGTTATGAATAACACAAGGGCCATACTTTCATTATGAATGAGATGTATGTTATGAATATTGATAATAATACAATACCTATGGGTTTACCTTCATAATTCATTTTAGAGTTTCATACACTCTAGCCCATTGCACAATGTTTGTTGCAAAAGAGTTGTTCATAAAACCAACAATTGTTGTTAAGTATGATGAATAACATGAAGGGTCATGCTTTCATCCAAGATGGATATATGTTATGAATATTGATGGTAATATGATACATCCATAATGCTGACGCTAAATGTCGCGAGACTATGAGAATACCACACATGTGTGGCACTGCATTTGGTCACATTGGAGAAACCCGCATGGAAAAATTCCATTATGATGGATTTTGAAGTCGTTTGATTTTGAATCATATGACACTTGCAACTTTCCTCCGAAAAGTGAAGTGACTGAAATACCGTTCACAGGACATAAGGAACGAGCAACAAACTTATTGGTGATCATACATTTTGATGTGTGTAGTTCAATAAATGTTGTTGCAAGTGGTGGATTTATTTATCTTCAGAACTGACTCAAGTAGATATATGAATATTTACTTGATGAGGCGTAAGTCTGGATCTTTTGAAATCATTCGAAAGGTTTTCAAAAATGAAGTAGAAGTTACTGTAACAAGGAAATTATGTTTCTTCAATTTGATTGCACAAAGGAATATTTGAGTTACATGTTTAGCGAATGTCTGATGAGTTGTGAAAGGGGTTTCATAACTTGCACCTCCCGGAACACCACTGCAAGTGGAAAGTCTGTGGAGATGTAATCTAACCATTTATGACATGTTAAGGTCAAAGATGACATAAATAAATTTGCCATTATCCCTTTTAAAGTGATGCTTTAGAGACTGCTGCTTTTACACTGAAAAGAGCTACATCGGGTCTGTTGAAATGAAGCCATGGTATGATACGCCCAACCATGTTATATCTTTTCTTAACATTTGGAATGTGGGGCTTGTGTAAAAGGTTACAAACCTAATCCAAATCAGACAAGTGCTACTTTGTAGGTTATATCAAAATGTTGGGTATTCCTCCCTCACTATACCGAGGCAAATAGTTTTGCCGCGAAACGGTGTGCTTTTAAGGAGAATGGTTCTTTCAAAAATGTGAGTGGGAGAATAGTGCAACTCGACGAGATCAACAGTATCTTCGTCGTCAGATCAAAGGAAAGAGACCTTGGAAGTAATTCCAGAGTTTCCTACTGCGACTGATAGGGAAGTCTCTACAATAAAATGTATGAACTTCAGTCAAACTTGCAGCTAAACCACGTAGGCAAGGCTTGTGCAAACCTCTCAGGTGCGCTAACAAGATATTGTTGTTATACAACATTATACCTACGATACACAAGGAAGCGTTGATGGGCCCTAACTCCGGAATTGGCTAAATGCCAATACAACCCGAGTTAGTTTCCATATAAGTGATTCAAGATTAAAACCTTGATACACCTTTCGGAAGACTTAGAGTCTAACGAATATTTATGGAACTTAAAACTGATATGGATAAAAATGTTTTATCCATAAAGCTCGACTTGTTGAAATAACAAGTTCAAGAGTTGACTACAATGAGGTTGTTTTCATCATAGCGATGCTTAAAGTCGGTTCGGGTTGAACTAGCAATTAATACATATTTCAATCATGAGATATGAAACAGGGATGACAATAGGATTTCCATCTGATGGAAATGAAACCAAGGACTTGCATGTGTTACAGTCCAAGGCATTTTGTCTATTCAGAGGATGCTAGTAAGGGTGCAAACTTCAGAGTTCCAGCGATGGACATAAGAGAGCAAAATGGAGTTTGAATCTTCGTGCTTTGATGAAATGGTCAAAGGGTTCTGACTTCATCAATGGGTAACGAAGATGCTTGTAATTCAAGAAAGTAAGTGGGAGCGTAATAATATCTCTAAAAACCTTGTGTGCTTGACACATTGTTAATTGGAAATAAATTTCTTAACACGAATTAGGACTTCATTTAAAAATAGTTTTTTTGATGAAGTGCTTAGGCTAAATAGCCTCAATATTAGGCATAATGATCTATGGTGATAGATCTACCTAATAGGGATACGAAATGAATATATATTGGCAAGGTGCTAAAACCTTTTAGCATTTAAAACCGCCAAGGAGTTATTCTTGCCGGATTCACATGGAAGAGTTTTTTGCAAGACTCGGTGTCCCAAAACACTGATGAGCAAAATACATGATGCAGATTCCACACACTTTTGTGTTTGGATTAATCATGTACTCCATGGTATGTAAAACAACCTGATATGATATGTCCGATACTCCCAAGGTGTTGCCAGTACGGATACTAAAGTGATCAAAGTACTGATTGTGGGACAACAGTGAAATATGTCATTGAGTACTAGAGTAAGTACTGATGATATGTTTTCTCGCAAGCGGAGATCATGAAGAGTTCGTTGTAAAATGTTACATCGATACAGTCTTCATCTTTTCTCCATGCGATTTTCGATTTAAGTTAAGGGTTTTGTGTAATACACAATATGGTGGCACGGTAGTTGGAAATTGTTCCCAACAGGATACTATGGAGAATTCTATAACAAATGACTAAGTATGTTGACGCTTTAGAAGTGACAAACAAGATGTTGAATCATATAGTTCATTCATGAACTTAGTATGGTTCCAAGATGGCTTTTTTCAATGGGACACTACTGCAGGTAGTTTCTCCATAACTCAGTCTAAGGAATCCAGGTTCGACCTGTGATTCACATACATAAAAGCCAAGTCCGCACAAAATATGAATTTTGTGAAAGCGTGAAAACGCGAGGATATGCAGAGATAGACACGGAACTGAAGTTGTTAGATCCGATGGAAATCAGGCTATACCACATGCGAAGCAATTTTTACACCGGTATGCCATAGGTGTAAAGTGCATTAGCATTAACTAGATTGTTGACTCTAGTGCAAGTGGGAGTCTGTAGGAGATATGCCCTAGAGGCAATAATAAATTCTATTACTTATCTCCATGTTCATAATTATGTTTATGTTCCATGCTATAACTGCTATGGTTCTCGAGTCTGCAATAACACGAGGCTCGGAGGAAGACTCATATGGACGTGCAGAATAATAAACGGTAAGAAGTATTCCTAGTCTGGCCTCTAAGACTAGCTCAAGTGTTGCATGATGATTCTGTTTTCCGGTCATGGGCATGTCTATGCCAGCAACTTTGAGGGCACAATGTTAAGAGAACATTTGTGTTGAATCGACCTGGATTGATGTTATGCTATGATATTCGTTCGTCACAAGTTAATGGTGCATAACACAGAGATGGTTAACGTTTTCATAATTCGTTAGACCATGAGAGTATCGAGTTTCTTCATACTTGCTTCATGAACTTTGGGGTTTGTTAAACATCATCTGTAAATGGGTGGCTATTACGGCGGCTTACGGGTTCATGGAAAAGTGTGTCAAGTAACTTGATAGCTCAAGATTGGGATTTGCTCCTCCGACGATGGAGAGATATTCTCGAGCCCTCTCGGTGTTACGGTATCCATCATCGTCTGGCCAGACACTGTGTGATTTGATCACAGGGATGCCGCAACACGGAAACGAGAAAAGAGAACAAAACCGGTAACGAGGTAACTAGCATAGTGGACAAGTCGTTGATCCACGAGGATGCAAGTAAATCTCACCTCGGGTATTTGTAACATATCACGAAAAAACAGGAATAGCACACGACAACTGGAGTTTCACTCGAATATTCAGTCATGTGGGTATAGCGGTCAATATGGGTGTACACGGCTCCGATGTTGATCAATGATTGGAATGTTGGAAATATGCCCTAGAGGCAATAATAAAAGCATTATTATTATATTTCCTTGTTCATGGTAATTGTCTTTATTCATGCTATAATTGTGTTATCCAGAAATCGTAATACATGTGTGAATAATAGACACCAACATGTCCCTAGTAAGCCTCTAGTTGACTAGCTCGTTGATCAACAGATAGTCATGGTTTCCTGACTATGGACATTGGATGTCATTGATAACGAGATCACATCATTAGGAGAATGATGTGATGGACAAGACCCAATCCTAAACATAGCACAAGATCGTATAGTTCGTTTGCTAGAGTTTTCCAATGTCAAGTATCCTTTCCTTAGACCATGAGATCGTGTAACTCCCGGATACCGTAGGAGTGCTTTGGGTGTACCAAACGTCACAACGTAACTGGGTGACTATAAAGGTATAATACGGGTATCTCTGAAAGTGTCTGTTGGGTTGACACGGATCAAGACTGGGATTTGTCACCCCGTATGACGGAGAGGTATCACCGGGCCCACTCGGTAATGCATCATCATAATGAGCTCAAAGTGACCAAGTGTCTGGTCATGGGATCATGCATTACGGTACGAGTAAAGTGACTTGCCGATAACGAGATTTAATGAGGTATTGGGATACCGACGATCGAATCTCGGGCAAGTAGCATACCGATTGACAAAGGGAATTGCATACGGGGTTGCTTGAATCCTCGACATCGTGGTTCATCCGATGAGATCATCGAGGAGCATGTGGGAGCCAACATGGGTATCCAGATCCCGCTGTTGGTTATTGACCGGAGAGCGATCTCGGTCATGTCTACATGTCTCCCGAACCCGTAGGGTCTACACACTTAAGGTTCGGTGACGCTAGGGTTGTAGGGATATGTATACGCAGTAACCCGAATGTTGTTTGGAGTCCCGGATGAGATCCCGGACGTCACGAGGATTTTCGGAATGGTCCGGAGGTAAAGAATTATATATAGGAAGTGCTATTTCGGCCATCGGGACAAGTTTCGGGGTCACCGGTATTTTACCGGGACCACCGAAAGGGTCCCGGGGGTCCACCGGGTGGGGCCACCTACCCTGGGGGCCACATGGGCTGTAGGGGGTGCGCCTTGGCCCATATGGGCCAAGGGCACCAGCCCCAAGAGGCCCATGCGCCAAGAGATAAGGAAGGGAAGAGTCCCAAAAGGGGAAGGCACCTCCTAGGTGCCTTGGGGAGGAGGGATTCCTCCCTTGGCCGGCGCCCCCCTAGGAGATTGGATCTCCTAGGGCCGGCGCCCCCCTAGGCTCCCTATATATAGTGGGGGAAGGAGGGCCTCTCAATCCACGCCTTTGGTGCCTCCCTCTCCCTCTCCAACACATCCTCCTCCTCCATAGTGCTTGGAGAAGCCCTGCCGGAGTACTGCAGCTCCACCACCACCACGCCGTCGTGCTGCTGTTGGAGCCATCTTCCTCAACCTCTCCTTCCCCCTTGCTGGATCAAAAAGAAGGAGACGTTACGCTGACCGTATGTGTGTTGAACACGGAGGTGCCGTCCGTTCGGCGCTAGGATCTCCAGTGATTTGGATCACGTCAAGTACGCCTTCCTCATCCCCATTCTTTGAACGCTTCCGCGTGTGATCTACAAAGGTATGTAGATGCAATCCGATCACTCGTTGCTAGATGAACTCCTAGATGGATCTTGGTGAAACCGTAGGAAAAGTTTTGTTTTCTGCAACGTTCCCCAACAGTGGCATCATGAGCTAGGTCTATGCGTAGTTCTCTATGCACGAGTAGAACACAATTTGTTGCGGGCGTTGATGTTGTCAACTTTCTTGCCGCTACTAGTCTTATCTTGCTTCAACGGTATTGTGGGATGAAGTGGCCCAGACCAACCTTACACGTACGCTTACGTGAGACCGGTTCCACCGACTAACATGCACTAGTTGCATAAGGTGGCTGGCGGGTGTCTGTCTCTCCCACTTTAGTTGGAGCGGATTCGATGAAAAGGGTCCTTATGAAGGGTAAATAGAAGTTGACAAATCACATTGTGGCTTTCACGTAGGTAAGAAAACGTTCTTGCTAGAACCCTACTTCAACCACGTAAAACTTGCAACAACAATTAGAGGACGTCTAACTTGTTTTTGCAGCAAGTGCTTTGTGATATGATATGGCCAAAGTTGTGATGAATGATGAATGATATATATGTGATGTATGAGATGTTCATGCTATTGTAATAGGAATCACGACTTGCATGTCGATGAGTATGACAACCGGCAGGAGCCATAGGAGTTGTCTTTATTTTTTGTATGACCTGCGTGTCATTGAGAAACACCATGTAAATTACTTTACTTTATTGCTAAACGCGTTAGCCATAGTAGTAGAAGTAATAGTTGGCGAGCAACTTCATGGAGACACGATGATGGAGATCATGATGATGGAGATCATGGTGTCATGCCGGTGACAAGATGATCATGGAGCCCCAAGATGGAGATCAAATGAGCTATGTGATATTGGCCATATCATGTCACTATTATTATTTGATTGCATGTGATGTTTATCATGTTTTTGCATCTTGTTTGCTTAGAACGACGGTAGTAAATAAGATGATCCCTCATAATAATTTCAAGAAAGTGTTCCCCCTAACTATGCACCGTTGCGACAGTTCGTTGTTTCGAAGCACCACGTGCTGATCGGGTGTGATAGATTCTAACGTTCACATACAACGGGTATAAGACAGATTTACACATGCAAACACTTAGGTTGACTTGACGAGTCTAGCATGTACAGACATGGCCTCGGAACACAGAAGACCGAAAGGTTGAGCATGAGTCATATAGAAGATACGATCAACATGAAGATGTTCACCGATGTTGACTAGTCCGTCTCACGTGATGATCGGACACGGCCTAGTTAACTCAGATCATGTTATACATAGATTACAGGAGAGATGTCTATCTAAGTGGGAGTTCATTGAATAATTTGATTAGATGAACTTAATTATCATGAACTTAGTCTAAAATATTTACAATATGTCTTGTAGATCAAATGGCCAACATAGTCCTCAACTTCAACGCGTTCCTAGAGAAAACCAAGCTGAAAGACGATGGCAGCAACTAGACGGACTGGGTCCGGAACCTGAGGATCATCCTCATAGCTGCCAAGAAAGATTATGTCCTACAAGCACCGCTGGGTGACGCACCTATTCTCCCTGCAGAACAAGATGTTATGAACGCTTGGCATGCACGTACCGATGACTACTCCCTCGTTCAGTGCGGCATGCTTTATAGCTTAGAGCCGGGGCTCCAAAAGCGTTTTGAGAGACATAGAGCATATGAGATGTTCGAAGAGCTGAAAATGGTTTTCCAGGCTCATGCCCGGGTCGAGAGATATGAAGTCTCCGATAAGTTCTTCAGCTGTAAGATGGAGGAAAATAGTTTTGTCAGTGAGCACATACTCACTATGTCTGGGTTGCATAACCGCTTGACTCAGCTGGGAGTTAATCTCCCGGATGACGCGGTCATTGACAGAATCCTTCAGTTGCTTCCACCAAGCTACAAGAGCTTTGTGATGAACTTCAATATGTAGGGGATGGAAAAGACCATTCCTGAGGTATTTGCAATGCTGAAATCAGCAAAGGTAGAAGTCAAAAAGGAACATCAAGTGTTGATGGTGAATAAAACCACTAAGTTCAAGAAAGGCAAGGGTAAGAAAGCCTTCAAGAAGGACGGCAAGGGAGTTGCCGCGCCCGGCAAGCAAGCTGCCGGGAAGAAGCCAAAGAATGGACCCAAGCCCGAGACTGTGTGCTTTTATTGCAAGGAAAGTGGTCACTGGAAGCGGAACTGCCCCAAATACTTAGCGGACAAGAAGGCCGGCAAAACGAAAGGTATATGTGATATACATGTAATTGATGTGTACCTTACCAGTACTCATAGTAGCTCCTGGGTATTTGATACCGGTGCAGTTGCTCACATTTGTAACTCAAAGCAGGAGCTGCGGAATAAGCGGAGACCGGCGAAGGACGAGGTGACGATGCGCGTCGGGAATGGTTCCAAGGTCGATGTGATCTCCGTCGGCACGCTACCTCTTCATTTACCTACAGGATTAGTTTTAAACCTCAATAATTGTTATTTAGTACCAGCTTTGAGCATGAACATTGTATCAGGATCTTGTTTAATACGAGATGGCTACTCATTTAAATCCGAGAATAATGGTTGTTCTATTTATATGAGAGATATGTTTTATGGTCATGCTCCGATGGTGAATGATTTATTCTTAATGAATCTCGAGCGTAACACTACACATGTTCATAGTGTGAGTACCAAAAGATGTAAGATTGATAATGATAGTCCCACATACTTGTGGCACTGCCGCCTTGGTCACATAGGTGTCAAACGCATGAAGAAGCTCCATGCTGATGGACTTTTAGAGTCACTTGATTACGAATCATTTGACACATGTGAACCATGCCTCATGGGTAAAATGACCAAGACTCCGTTCTCAGGAACAATGGAGCGAGCAACCAACTTATTGGAAATCATACATACTGATGTGTGCGGTCCAATGAGTGTTGAGGCTCGCGGTGGCTATCGTTATGTTCTCACCCTCACCGATGACTTGAGTAGATATGGGTATATATCTACTTAATGAAACACAAGTCTGAGACCTTTGAAAAGTTCAAGGAATTTTAGAGTGAGGTTGAGAATCAACATGACAGGAAAATCAAGTTCCTGCGATCAGATCGTGGAGGAGAATACTTGAGTCATGAGTTTGGCACACACTTAAGAAAATGTGGAATAGTTTCACAGCTCACGCCGCCTGGAACACCTCAGCGTAATGGTGTGTCCGAACATCGTAATCGCACTCTATTAGATATGGTGCGATCTATGATGTCTCTTACCGATTTACCGCTATCTTTTTGGGGGTATGCTTTAGAGACTGCCGCATTCACTTTAAATAGGGCTCCGTCGAAATCCGTTGATACGACACCGTATGAATTATGGTTTGGGAAGAAACCTAAGCTGTCGTTTCTAAAAGTTTGGGGATGCGATGCTTATGTCAAGAAACTTCAAAATGAAAAGCTCGAACCCAAGTCGGAAAAATGCGTCTTCATAGGACACCCTAAAGAAACTATTGGGTATACCTTCTACCTCAGATCCGAAGGCAAGATCTTTGTTGCCAAGAATGGATCATTTCTAGAGAAAGAGTTTCTCTCGAAAGAAGTAAGTGGGAGGAAAGTAGAACTTGATGAAGTATTACCTCTTGAACCGGAAAAGGGCGCAACTCAAGAAAATGTTCCTGAGGTGTCTGCACCGACTAGAGTGGAAGTTAATGATGATGATCAAGATACTTCTAATCAAGATCCTACTGAAATTCGTAGGTCCACAAGGACACGTTCCGCACCAGAGTGGTATGGCAACCTTGTCTTGGAAATCATGTTGTTAGACAACAGTGAACCTTCGAACTATGAAGAAGCGATGGCAGGCCCGGATTCTGACAAATGGCTAGAAGCCATGAAATCTGAGATAGGATCCATGTATGAAAACGAAGTATGGACTTTGACTGACTTGCCCATTGAGCGGCGAGCCATTGAAAATAAATGGATCTTTAAGAAGAAGACAGACGCGGATGGTAATGTGACCATCTATAAAGCTCGGCTTGTCGCTAAGGGTTATCGACAAGTTCAAGGGGTTGACTATGATGAGACTTTCTCACCGGTAGCGAAGCTAAAGTCCGTCCGAATCATGTTAGCAATTGCCGCATTCTATGATTATGAGATATGGCAAATGGACGTCAAAACGTCATTCCTTAATGGTTTCCTTAAGGAAGAATTGTATATGATGCAGCCGGAAGGTTTTGTCGATCCTAAGAATGCTGACAAGGTGTGCAAGCTCCAACGCTCGATTTATGGGCTGGTGCAAGCATCTTGGAGTTGGAACATTCGCTTTGATGAGATGATCAAAGCGTTTGGGTTTACACAGACTTATGGAGAAGCCTGTGTTTACAAGAAAGTGAGTGGGAGCTCTGTAGCATTTCTCATACTATATATAGATGACATACTTTTGATGGGAAATGATATAGAACTCTTGGACAGCATTAAGGCCTACTTGAATAAGAGTTTTTCAACGAAGGAGCTTGGAGAAGCTGCTTATATATTAGGCATCAAGATCTATAGAGATAGATCGAGACGCCTCATAGGTCTTTCACAAAGCACATACCTTGATAAGATATTGAAGAAGTTCAATATGGATCAGTCTAAGAAGGGGTTCTTACCTGTGTTACAAGGTGTGAAATTGAGCTCAGCTCAATGTCCGACCACGGCAGAAGATATAGAAGAGATGAGTGTCATCCCATATGCCTCAGCCATAGGTTCTATTATGTATGCCATGCTGTGTACCAGACCTGATGTAAACCTTGCCGTAAGTTTGGTAGGAAGGTACCAAAGTAATCCCGGCAAGGAACACTGGACAGTGGTCAAGAATATCCTGAAGTACCTGAAAAGGACTAAGGAAATGTTTCTCGTTTATGGAGGTGACGAAGAGCTCGTCGTAAAGGGTTACGTCGACGCTAGCTTTGACACAGATCTGGATGACTCTAAGTCACAAACCGGATACGTGTATATTTTGAATGGTGGGGCAGTAAGGTGGTGCAGTTGCAAGCAGAGCGTCGTGGCGGGATCTACATGTGAAGCGGAGTACATGGCAGCCTCGGAGGCAGCACATGAAGCAATTTGGGTGAAGGAGTTCATCACCGACCTAGGAGTCATACCCAATGCGTCGGGGCCGATCAAGCTCTTTTGTGACAACACTGGAGCTATTGCTCTTGCCAAGGAGCCCAGGTTTCACAAGAAGACAAGGCACATCAAGCGTCGCTTCAACTCCATTCGTGAAAATGTTCAAGATGGAGACATAGATATTTGTAAAGTACATACGGACCTGAATGTAGCAGATCCGTCGACTAAACCTCTCCCTAGAGCAAAACATGATCAACACCAGAATTCCATGGGTGTTCGATTCATCACAATGTAACTAGATTATTGACTCTAGTGCAAGTGGGAGACTGTTGGAAATATGCCCTAGAGGCAATAATAAAAGCATTATTATTATATTTCCTTGTTCATGATAATTGTCTTTATTCATGCTATAATTGTGTTATCCGGAAATCGTAATACATGTGTCAATAATAGACACCAACATGTCCCTAGTAAGCCTCTAGTTGACTAGCTCGTTGATCAACAGGTAGTCATGGTTTCCTGACTATGGACATTGGATGTCATTGATAACGAGATCACATCATTAGGAGAATGATGTGATGGACAAGACCCAATCCTAAACATAGCACAAGATCGTATAGTTCGTTTGCTAGAGTTTTCCAATGTCAAGTATCCTTTCCTTAGACCATGAGATCGTGTAACTCCCGGATACCGTAGGAGTGCTTTGGGTGTACCAAACGTCACAACGTAACTGGGTGACTATAAAGGTATACTACGGGTATCTCCGAAAGTGTCTGTTGGGTTGACACGGATCAAGACTGGGATTTGTCACTCCGTATGACAGAGAGGTATCACTGGGCCCACTCGGTAATGCATCATCATAATGAGCTCAAAGTGACCAAGTGTCTAGTCACGGGATCATGCATTACGGTACGAGTAAAGTGACTTGCCGGTAACGAGATTGAACGAGGTATTGGGATACCGACGATCGAATCTCGGGCAAGTAGCACACCGACTGACAAAGGGAATTGTATACGGGGTTGCTTGAATCCTCGACATCGTGGTTCATCCGATGAGATCATCGAGGAGCATGTGGGAGCCAACATGGGTATCCAGATCCCGCTGTTGGTTATTGACCGGAGAGCGATCTCGGTCATGTCTACATGTCTCCCGAACCCGTAGGGTCTACACACTTAAGGTTCGGTGACGCTAGGGTTGTAGGGATATGTATATGCAGTAACCCGAATGTTGTTCGGAGTCCCGGATGAGATCCCGGACGTCACGAGGAGTTCCGGAATGGTCCGGAGGTAAAGAATTATATATAGGAAGTGCTATTTCGGCCATCGGGACAAGTTTCGGGGTCACCGGTATTGTACCGGGACAACCGAAAGGGTCCCGGGGGTCCACCGGGTGGGGCCACCTGCCCCGGGGGGCCACATGGGCTGTAGGGGGTGCGCCTTGGCCCATATGGGCCAAGGGCACCAGCCCCAAGAGGTCCATGCGCCAAGAGATAAGGAAGGGAAGAGTCCCAAAAGGGGAAGGCACCTCCTAGGTGCCTTGGGGAGGAGGGATTCCTTCCTTGGCCGCCGCCCCCCTAGGAGATTGGATCTCCTAGGGCCGGCGCCCCCCTAGGCTCCCTATATATAGTGGGGGAAGGAGGGCCTCTCAATCCACGCCTTTGGTGCCTCTCTCTCCCTCTCCAACACATCCTCCTCCTCCATAGTGCTTGGCGAAGCCCTGCCGGAGTACTGCAGCTCCACCACCACCACGCCGTCGTGCTGCTGTTGGAGCCATCTTCCTCAACTGCTCCTTCCCCCTTGCTGGATCAAGAAGAAGGAGACGTTACGCTGACCGTACGTGTGTTGAACGCGGAGGTGCCGTCCGTTCGGCCCTAGGATCTCCGGTGATTTGGATCACGTCGAGTACGCCTTCCTCATCCCTGTTCTTTGAACACTTCCGCGCGTGATCTACAAAGGTATGTAGATGCATTCCGATCACTCGTTGCTAGATGAACTCCTAGATGGATCTTGGTGAAACCGTAGGAAAAATTTTGTTTTCTGCAACGTTCCCCAACATGGAAGGGGTTCCGGGTCATGTCTATACTTCACCGAACCTATAGGGTCACACGCTTAAGGGTTATCTATCTGCTGAATACTAGACAGGGAGTCTGAGAGAAAGTCACCGGAAAAGTTTCGGAGACAACGGAAGAGTTCTGGAGAGAGAACACCGAAAGAGTTTCGGTAAAACCGAAAAGTTGTTTCGGAATATATTATTAGGTCAAAATGGTTTCGGCACTCGCCTGGAAATTCTTAGAGGGCCCCAAAGTTGGTCTGGGAACTTTTGGGAATTTTCGGAGAGAAAAACCAAAAATGTTCTGGGACCTTCCGGAAATTTTCAGAAAAAATGTTTCGCGGAAAACATCTTGTCTCAGCACGAGGGGACAAGATCCCATGAATCGGGGGTTACATGTTTGGTGGCTTTTTATCTAGGGAGCACCCATGTTTCTAGGAGACATGTTGTAGGCTTGTTGCCCCCCCATGGGAGGGGGCAAGGTTGTGGCTGGCCAAGGGGGTGCCTCCATGGTGTCCCCTTGGTGCCCCACTTGAGTTACCATTTCACTCTTCATGTGGGACATGTAGCATGGGTGTTTTGGTATTTCCTCCACCACCCCACCCCTTGCCTTGGCCTATAAAAGGAGGAGAAGGGGCTGCCATTCTCCTCATCCATTCTCACATACAAGTGCCATGCAATGATCTGGCTTCTCTCTCCCTCCCCGCGAAATAGTTTCGTAGAGCCAAAAGGCTGTCTAGGTTCCAGCAGGAACTAGTTCTGGACGGCGAAGCCCTGCCGGATAGATGACACCATATGTGTGCAACTCTGTAGAGAGATCATAGTTTCGGTCTTAGTTCGTGAGTGCCTCCCGGAGGGCTGTCCGTGTGACCGTCCGAGTTTTCTAGGTCCTCCTGAAGGGCTGTCCGAGGGACCGTTCGAGTTTCGAAGGTCCTCCCGAAGGGCTGTCCGCGACACCGTCCGGGGGGCTATTCGACCGCCTCCCGGAGGGCTGTCCGAGGAGCAGATGAGGGTATACATCCTCGCGGTTGGGAGGTTGTAAATCCTAGCTGCGGGGATCTGCACTGCCGATCGTCATCAACTGTACTTCCCGCTGCGCTACGAGTCGGTAACGGAAAAGATCAAACCATGTATGCAGTCTCCATAGTGGTCCTGGGCTGGTGCGTAGGTCGGAATTTTTTTGTTTTCTGCTGCGTTACCCTACACTGTGTAGCCACTACCTCAAGTACCACATTGCAAGCTCCTATGGCGCCTTTGTACATCCCCTACCAAGCAAATGGATAGTTTTTCCATGCCCAATGCATGTAGTTGATGCTTCCAAGCATCCTAGGAAATTCTCTTGCTACATTCTATGCTAGAATCCGAGAAGAGTCTCCAGCATTGGGTGATCGCAAGTTTTGTGGTCCAAACACTTCCACCACTGCCCTGAAGAACTTGTACAAACACTCAATGATGGTGGACTCGGCCATGCGTCCATAGTCTTCTTGTATATCACCGGGAGCTATGTATGCAAGCATCCTCATAGCAGTCGTGCACTTCCAGAGTGAGAAGAATCCAACTATACCGGCACAATCCTTCTTGCAAATGAAATAGCCGTCGAACTCCCGGATTGCATTCACAATCCTAAGGAAGAGCTTCCGGCTCATCCGATAACGGCGCCCAAATACTTTCTCGCCGAGTAATGGAGCGTCGATGAAGTAGTCGGCATAGAGCAAGCAATAGCCCTCCATTTGATGCCTCTGCTTGCCCTTGCAGTGTCCCGAGCCGAGCCACCTCGCCCCGGCTTTGCTTTGTTCGCGAACAGACTGGCCAGAGCGGCGAGGATCATGTGGTGCTCTTTGTCGTTAGTGTCGGCCTCGGCTTCCTCCTCCATCAGAGTAGCGAACGCCTCCTCATCGCCGGAGTCCATCGCCGAACACCTCACGGGCGTGGTGGGTGGTCAGCCACCAGTATCCTTGTCTGCATGGTCGGAGTCCCGGAAAGCTCGCCCGGCCAGGAGCGGGATGGAGGCTGTCGCGGCGAAACCCTCTCTTTCCGGCAGGGGAACGATCTTTCTAGCGGAGCAGCGGCTGTGGGCAGGTGGGTGGCGCCGAGATCAGCATGGCGGCGAAAGGGGAAGTGGCGTCCTGCCGCCCGCGGGGAAAAGGCGTTTCTCGCCTGACAGTGGTGGCCCAAGCGCCACTTTTCCTTCCACCGGAGCCCCCTAGTGTGTTGGTTTCTGCCTAGAGTTGCCGGTCCAAAAAATGAGCCAAACCAGCGGAATTCGGCGTTCTGGGGGCACGATTGTGGGATTTTTTTTGCATCGGCAGAAGAAAAGGCGTCATGGGTGCTCTGTTGGAGGTGCGGCTGAAGATTCTCTAAAGATCCAACTCCACTTCGTACCATATCATGTAGCATAGTCCACTCGCACTTTCCGGTGGCAGCTCTTCTCCTATTCAGAGTCAATTAGCTCACTGGAATTTGGTGAACAGAGTCATTAGTTGACCTCCTAAGCCATTGGCACTTCATTTGAGTAGCTTGCGCTAAGATGATCTGTAGCTTCTTTTCTTTTAGGACTTCACAAAAGCAATGCCTCTTTACTACTTCTGTCTGGGTTTGCTATATTTGTTCATACTTTTGTTATAACTTTAAATAATAAAATATAAGTTATATGTAGCAAAAATAATAGCTTTGGAAACTACATTTCAATATGAATCCAACAACATAAATTTTAATAACATGCATTAAGATTTTGCTAGTCAAATGTGTGGTTAAACTTTGAACAAAAATACGACAGGAACAAATAAACCCTGACCTAGGTAGTATTAGTTAAGCATGTTCACTAAATATCAGGCTCCTGATTTTCCTCTTCTTGAAGATTCAGTTCCGTTTCACGCATGGCCGAAGGCAGAGACAACGATATGAGGAGCGTCGGCCATGGCGGCTCTGAGCCATGCACGAGCAGGAGCCGGTGATAGCCGGCGGGAGCGAGTCTAAATCTGGCTGGTGCTTGCAGTGTTAGCTTGGACGCTGTGGACGACGCATCATGATGATTAAGCAGGTATTTCTTAGACGGGCCTCTGACTCGATCTTCAAATTCCCTGCATTTTTGAACACTGGCATCCGCTATCTAGGTAGCGCGACCACGAGCGTCTAGGACTTATGTTGGATGTGATGTATGCTGCCGCTCACCGACTCTCTTCGCAGTAGGGCCCTTGAGTATGTGGCCACTTGGTGGTCTTTTCCCCTCTATTTCTCTTATGCCTTTTTGGCATGTTTGTGCTGATGCCACAACCGATTATTCTCTTTCGTTGCACTTGAACTTGTTGTATGGACGCGATGGTGACTTTATTTATAAAGTAGGGCGAAGGCCTATTTCTAGAGGAAGCGAGTCCAAAATTTCACGACACTGGTTGGCGGGGGGAGGGAGCTTAGAGAGATGGGTGGTGGAAGTGGCTAGCACCATAGTGGGGGATGTCGAGGGAGGGTGCACCCACCGGCAGCGGGGGGGGGGGGGGGGGGGGGGGTGACGCCAGGCGGGTAGGCTGCATGCCACGTGAGGAAGAAGAAGGGGAGTTTCGAGATGAACAATACACTATTTGTTTTCGGGCGTTGGATGAAGATCTAAGTAGTTCTGAATGAAGAAGTGACTGATGCAATACATTTTTTCAGGTGCCTGGTGTATAGCACTGCAGGAACATGTTGCCATGTATCTTGAAGTAAGCCGAATGTCAAAACATGGGTACTCGGCTTAAATGAAGCTGAGTGTCATAAGCTGAGTGAATCACTAGGCACATACTCCCTTCGTTTTTATTTCGTCCGCATATTAGAGTTGACTGAAGTCAAAATTTGTAAAGTTTGACCAAATTTTAGAAAAGAATATAAATATTTAGCATAAGAAATCTATATAATGTGGAAGTACATTCAACAATGAATCTAATGGTATTGATTTGTTATTGTATATGTTAATATTTTTGTCTATAAACTTTGTCAAAATTTGTAAAGTTTGACTTTGACCAAAACTAATATGCGGAGTAAATAAAAACGGAGGGAGTACTTTGCCTGAGTTTAAAATGGGCTTTGCCAAGTATTAAACACACTCGGCTTCATTTATTTTTCCTGTAGAATAGGCTCCCTTAATTAGGATATTTTAATTGTACATGCAAGAGGCCAAATTATTTTCTTTTAAAGGGAGCTTACTCCGCGCGAAGCACCAAAGAGCTGCTTGCTCGACGATCCTTCCGGAGATGTCGTTCAGAAGGGTACCGGTACGACCTGAGGCCCGACATTTGGTTCATTCCACATGTGGCAAGAGACGACCGTCATGATTCACGAGGGGGGCGAGACCTTTCCTATGATTTTTATTCAAAATGACCAGATCTGTACAAACCTGTAAAGAGCATGCCGGCCCCTGAAATATAGTTCCATTCAATGTGATGATTTCTTTCTATCCACGGTATTACAAGCTATTACTTATTTGCTTGTCCTACACTCCTACTACTTGCCAGTTTGCATTGGTTCCTACATATTCTGTTTAAATGAAAAGGCTTGAATCATTTGGTGTACTTTGGCAAACCAGACCACATGTGCAACATACAAAAAGAACCAGAAGAAACAAACGGCTCATAAGTTTAGTTTACTATTTATTAATCCGCTGGTAACAAAGTTTTGGCATCATGCAGATGCATGGGCCGGGAATGGCCTACGAGGCATCATCATGCGTGCCCTAACTGCCTAACTCGTGCATGGCAAAGCCACACGCACAATCAAAAGGCAAAGGCCAATGATTCTCCATTCACTCAGCAAGCAGCTTTGGAGATTGATCTCCCTCGAGGGGTCAGAGGCTTCACCATCATGGCGGCCATCGACGTAGCGATCGTCGGTTGCCATCTAATCTAATCTTCTGCATTAAGCAGCACCTAACACTCCATCACGCTCACTCGTAAAAGACTAGGGAGCGGTACTAGGATTCCTAGCCATAGCTACCCGCCAGAGTGGGCGAGGCCTCCTCTCATGGCGTGCAGTTCCAATGACAAATAAAATAGTGGTCGCATCCTTAGCTCATTAGTCGTCTACTCACACTGACAAATAAAATAGGCACCGTTTCAGCGAAAGAAACTGTAGATTTTTTTTCTCAGTAGAACAAGCAAATCAGTGGTCTGATCCTCCGATTTTCTGGTCCTGCTTCGCCATTTCGAAGATACATATTATTAGTCATGGCAACGGTCTCCATCTTGCCATCCATAGGTGGTCGCCCCAGACCTGGAAAGCCTGAACCCAAAGCTCTACTCCAGACCTCTCGGTCCAAACGCTATCTGGAATGTTCTGCTTAGTTAGGGAGCTTTCTGCGTACTGCCAAATGCCAATACAGGTGACAATAGACAGATGGCCTACACACACCTCACATGGTGTAGAGGACCAACCACTTTACGTGTCCGAAGTAAACAGTGAATAAAAGCTCAGCTGCACAAGCATACACCACTTCCGTAATAAGTATGTTGCCCAAATCTATCTATCTTCTATTATATTTAAAAAATAGTTTATGGGTTAACCAGAAAAAACAAAATAATATAGAAGATTGCAGGTTACTACTAGTTGATTTTGGGAAGGTCGTTTTAGAGCATTGTAATCGGGACTCTAATAAGGTAGCTCATGTGCTAGCGCAAAATGGCCGTGTTGATCCATCAAACTTGTGGTTGGACTCACCGCCCTCTTTTATTTCTGAACTATTAGCAGATGATGGAAGCGTTATTTGATTTAATAAAGCTAGTCATGATGGCATTTCTCTAAAAAAAATTATATTCCTTATTCCCTCAAAAAAAATTATATTCCTTATTAATTGTTAAAAAAGAAAACATTATATTCGTTTGCGTACCTTCATCCTTACCTACAGATTTGGTTCTCTTACCTCGCTGTTTATATACCGGCTGGCAGGGAAGTGGCGAGACTGTCTACCAAAGATTCCTGGCCCGGGACACCTCTCCGCTTGAAGGGCCAGGTTAGTCTCATCGATGCAATATTACATCTAGATAGCTGACTATCCTAACACAAACAACCCAGCTAGGTACATACTACTACAGTATCTGTTGCACATGTACGACATACAGTTTCCTGAATCCTGATGCATGCACATGAGCATCTCATGTACCATTCCTGCGGCCCCATGCACACACTAGTGCATACGTATCTCTATTAATTATGCATGTACATCGTAAAATCTTTAGATTTTTTCAGCAATAGGATCAGCATAGGCAATGTAAAATAGATGTGCATATCTATCATGGCTATGTGTACGCCGATTCCACTAGAAACATGTCACATGCAAATTTGAAATTCCAGTGCAAATAACTATAGCATAATAGCACTTATTATTATTATTTTGTATAAGTCAAGGTATAAACTATAGTTTTTATGTAATACAAAATCCACAGAAACATATATTTTAATTTATAGATAAAATTGTTTGATTTGTCATCCAAACTGAGGTATATCATGTCACGTCATTCAATTGGTTGTACTAAATCTGCATTCATCTTCTATTATATATTAAAAGTGCTAAACATGCATAAACAAATTATTCTAGATAGATCCAATTGAGTGACAACTAATATGGATCGAGTGCTATTTTTCTCTACCTTAATTTCAACAGTACATTTTCCCGAAAAAAAAATTTCAACAGTACAAACACAAGAAAAGAAGAAGAAAAACAGGGAAATATTGACATGATCAGGAAAGGGGGAAAAGTTGGACCTCCATTTGGAAGATGGCTGCCTCTATGGAGGAAAAAGACGACATATCGATCGGCGTTGATTTTCACTAATATGAATGCGTGATATGTAGGATGAACTCAATCTGGATTAAAGCTGGCAATGAGAGACGAGATCTATGCCCACGATGGATCAGCAACAGCACGAACGTTGCTCTTCGCGTAGCTGAACATTAGCCGGCGGTACAAATCCGAGAGTCAATGGAGAAAACAAGGAAAGGAGGATGTCGTTCGATCCGGGAGTCATCAACTGATAAAAGAAGGAAAGAGAGAAATGGGACAATGGGGATCGGGCAAGACCGGCCAGCATCAAGAGATAATCAAGAGAGAAGAGAAGGATGTTCCTACAAGGCTTCACAGAGTTCAGCGACTCTCGGCCGTCGGATCAAAACGCTTGATGGGTTTTGGGCCGTTGGATCAAGAGGTGGGAGTATCTGGGCCGTCGGATCTGAAAGAAACACTGCTGGAATGAATAGTAATGGCAACAGAATGTAAATACCATGCCCCCACCAGGGCATTTCAGTCATTTCGCGTGGTGGGGGTATAAAAGGGCCGGCCGCTCCTGTGACGGAGACCTAGCCGCCTCCTCCCTCGCTCGCTCCCGCAGCCACCTCCCTCCTCCCTCGCTCGCGCCTCCGCCCCGCGCCTCCCCCGCGCCCAGCTCGTCCCGCCTCGCCGCCGCCTCCTCTCCCCTCCCGCGCGCCTCCTGTCCCCTCTGCTCCCCTCTCGCGCGCCTCCTCTCCTCCCATCCACATCGCCGCCGCCGCCACCCACCGCCTCGAACAGCGCCGTTGGCGGCCAGATCCGCCGCAGCAGAGCCCCCCCCCCCACCACGACGACGAGCAGCAGAGGAGGGAGGACGAGGAGCATGACGGCGGCAGCGGCGGGGAGCAGCAGCAGCAGGCCAAGGCGCCAAGCAGCAGCGAGCCCCGACATCTCCGCCACCGCGCAGCACAACGCCGAGCTCGCCTCGCTCGGCTGCGTCCTCTCCTCCCGCCGGATTCGCCGCTCACGGTCACCATCGCTCACCCGCGACCTTGCCCATGGTTAGGGTTTTGGGTGTTCGTCCCCGGTGGCCATGGGGCTGCGCCTCCTCTCTGCATCTGGTTAGTTCATCCCTTGCCCCTCCTTCCTCCTCCTCCTCCTCCTCTCTATCTCTTTCTATTCTCTCCCTTCTTTTGTAGCAGCAGAGGAGAGGAGCGGGGACGAGCCTCCTCCCATTTACTCTATGTGTGTGTGTGTTCATCCGCTCGAGAACTGGATCCCGAGGGGTAGAGGTGCAACCCTGCAGAATTGGATCCACACTATCAATATCAAATTGTACTGGTCTATTCCTTTTCTATCATTTTCACTTAATCTTCCCTGTCTTTTTAAAACTGAATATTGTATAAGGTCCGACACTCTTCCAGCTTTCTATATTTGTTAAACACATACTGCAATGGTGGGTGATTCTGTATTGTTGTTTAGTGCAGCAGCAACACTGATGGCAGTTCTACCTGACAATGTGTAGTAGTGTACTCATTAGGTAGCCCACTTGTGCCGGATAGTTTCTTGTTTTATTGCTTGTGCATTGTCCTTGACAAATGAAATGTGCAGCAGGCTTTTGATATTTTAGTCATCTGGCCTTGTATGGAGTACTTTGCTAGGCTATTGCAGACAAATTGAAAGAACTGCAAATGTGTAGTTCCAGAATTAGGGGACTAGAAATAATTGATCTTTTTTGCCAAAAAAACTAGGATTTTACATCACTAATTAGCCCTTCATTCTTATATGCTTTTGCATTTGCTGCATTCCCGCTTTCAGCTCTTTTCATTGTTTTCACACGTAGGATGCCAAGTGTAATTTAATTCATATGTACATGTACTATTTTCAGGTCTTTCTTTGTCCTATCTGGTGCATGTTTTGTTTGGTTACCCTCTGCATACCATTCATTTTAGAATGATGCAGGTTTTATTCTTACAGAAATAGATATCACGAGTGGATTTCCTTTTACCTGAAAACTTGCCGAATTCAGTACTTGGAGAAATCTGCTATGCCAACTTATGGGTTCAGAACTTCTGATCCTTATTATCAGATCGTGTCACTCATTCGACTCCAAAACTGGTGAGCTCTGGAAAACTATATATCTCTGCAGTCTCCTGTTCCTACCATTTAGTACTATAAATCCATTCATTGGAGCTATATATCATATGACGTACTCCCTCCGTTTCAAAATAGATGACTCAACTTTGTATTAACTTTGTACTAAAGTTAGTACAAAGTTGGGTCATCTATTTTGGAACGGAGAGAGTACCATTTAGTCTGGTTCATGAGTAAAATGTTGTTTCAATAAATTTAAGGTCGTTCTTTGTTTGCTTGTTGTTTGCTAGCAGTAATGCTGATGTATGAACAAATATAGAGCTTCAGAAGAAAACAAAGTATAGTTCATATTTTTAATCATTTATGTCCATATCATGTGATCCTTGTTGGGGAACGTAGTAATTTCAAAAAATTTCCTACGCACACGCAAGATCATGGTGATGCATAGCAACGAAAGGGGAGAGTGTGATCTACGTACCCTTGTAGACCGACAGCGGAAGCGTTAGCACAACGCGGTTGATGTAGTCGTACGTCTTCACGGCCCGATCGATCAAGCATCGAAACTACGACACCTCCGAGTTGTAGCACACGTTCAGCTCGATGACGATCCCCGGACTCCGATCTAGAAAAGTGTCGGGGAAGAGTTCCGTCAGCACGACGGCGTGGTGACGATCTTGATGTACTACCGTCGCAGGGCTTCGCCTAAGCACCGCTACAATATTATTGAGGATTATGGTGGAAGGGGGCACCGCACACGGCTAAGAATATGATCACGTGGATCAACCTGTGTGTCTAGGGGTGCCCCCTGCCCCGTATATAAAGGATCAAGGGGAGGAGGCCTGCCGGCCCTCTATGGCGCGCCAAGGAGGAGAGTCCTACTCCTACTACTAGGAGGGGGAAAGAAGTGGGGAGGGAGAGGGAAAGGGGGGCGCCGCCCCCCTCTCCTAGTCCAATTCGGACCAGGGGGGAGGAGGCGCGCGGCCCACCTTTGGCTGCCCCTCTCTCTCCACTAAGGCCCATATGGCCCATTACTTCTCCGGGGGGGGGGGGGGGGGGTTCCTGTAACCCTCCGGCTCTCCGGTTTTCTCCGAAATCACCCGGAACACTTCCGGTGTCCGAATATAGCCGTCCAATATATCAATCTTTATGTCTCGACCATTTCGAGACTCCTCGTCATGTCCGTGATCACATCCGGGACTCCGAACTAACTTCGGTACATCAAAACTCATAAACTCATAATATAACGGTCATCGAAACCTTAAGCATGCGGACCCTACGGGTTCGAGAACAATGTAGACATGACCGAGACACGTCTCCGGTCAATAACCAATAGCGGAACCTGGATGCTCATATTGGCTCCTACATATTCTACGAAGCTCTTTATCGGTCAGACCGCATAACAACATACGTTGTTCCCTTTGTCATCGGTATGTTACTTGCCTGAGATTCGATCGTCGGTATCTCAATACCTAGTTCAATCTCGTTACCGGCAAGTCTCTTTACTCGTTCCGTAATACATCATCTCGCAACTAACTCATTAGTTGCAATGCTTACAAGGCTTATGTGATGTGCATTACCGAGAGGGCCCAGAGATACCTCTCCGACAATCGGAGTGACAAATCCTAATCTCGAAATACGCCAACCCAACATGTACCTTTGGAGACACCTGTAGAGCACCTTTATAATCACCCATTTATGTTGTGATGTTTGGTAGCAAACAAAGTGTTCCTCCGGCAAACGGGAGTTGCATAATCTCATAGTCATAGGAACATGTATAAGTCATGAAGAAAGCAATAGCAACATACTAAACGATCGGGTGCTAAGCTAAAGGAATGGGTCATGTCAATCAGATCATTCACCTAATGATGTGATCCCGTTAATCAAATAACAACTCTTTGTTCATGGTTAGGAAACATAACCATCTTTGATTAACGAGCTAGTCAAGTAGAGGCATACTAGTGACACTCTGTTTGTCTATGTATTCACACATGTATTATGTTTTCGGTTAATACAATTCTAGCATGAATAATAAACATTTATCATGACATAAGGAAATAAATAATAACTTTATTATTGCCTCTAGGGAATATTTCCTTCAGTCTCCCACTTGCACTAGAGTCAATAATCTAGATTACACAGTAATGATTCTAACACCCATGGAGCCTTGGTGTTGATCATGTTTTGCTCGTGGAAGAGGCTTAGTCAACGGGTCTGCAACATTCAGATCCGTATGTATCTTGCAAATCTCTATGTCTCCCACCTGGACTAGATCCCGGATGGAATTGAAGCGTCTCTTGATGTGCTTGGTTCTCTTGTGAAATCTGGATTCCTTTGCCAAGGCAATTGCACCAGTATTGTCACAAAAGATTTTCATTAGACCCGATGCACTAGGTATGACACCTAGATCGGATATGAACTCTTTCATCCAGACTCCTTCATTTGCTGCTTCCGAAGCAGCTATGTACTCCGCTTCACATGTAGATCCCGCCACTACGCTTTGTTTAGAACTGCACCAACTGACAGCTCCACCGTTTAATGTAAAAACGTATCCGGTTTGCGATTTAGAATCGTCCAGATCAGTGTCAAAGCTTGCATCAACGTAACCTTTTACGATGAGCTCTTTGTCACCTCCATATATGAGAAACATATCCTTAGTCCTTCTCAGGTATTTCAGGATGTTCTTGACCGCTGTCCAGTGATCCACTCCTGGATCACTTTGGTACGTCCCTGCTAGACTTACAGCAAGTCACACATCAGGTCTGGTACACAGCATTGCATACATGATAGAGCCTATGGCTGAAGCATAGGGAACATCTTTCATTTTCTCTCTATCTTCTGGAGTGGTCGGGCATTGAGTCTTACTCAACTTCACACCTTGTAACACAGGCAAGAACCCTTTCTTTGCTTGATCCATTCTGAACTTCTTCAAAACATTGTCAAGGTATGTGCTTTGTGAAAGTCCAATTAAGCGTCTTGATCTATCTCTATAGATCTTAATGCCTAATATGTAAGCAGCTTCACCGAGGTCTTTCATTGAAAAACTCTTATTCAAGTATCCCTTTATGCTATCCAGAAATTCTATATAATTTCCAATTAGTAATATGTCATCCACATATAATATCAGAAATGCTACAGAGCTCCCACTCACTTTCTTGTAAATACAGGCTTCTCCAAAAGTCTGTATAAAACCAAATGCTTTGATCACACTATCAAAGCATTTATTCCAACTCCGAGAGGCTTGCACCAGTCCATAAATGGATCGCTGGAGCTTGCACACTTCGTTAGCTCCCTTTGGATCGACAAAACCTTCTGGTTGCATCATATACAACTCTTCTTCCAGAAATCCATTCAGGAATGCAGTTTTGGCATCCAGCTGCCAAATTTCATAATCATAAAATGCGGCAATTGCTAACATGATTCGGACAGACTTAAGCATCGCTACGGGTGAGAAGGTCTCATCGTAGTCAATCCCTTGAACTTGCCGAAAACCTTTTGCGACAAGTCGAGCTTTGTAGACAGTAATATTACCGTCAGCGTCCGTCTTCTTCTTGAAGATCCATTTATTCTCAATTGCTTGCCGATCATCGGGCAAGTCAACCAAAGTCCATACTTTGTTCTCATACATGGATCCCATCTCAGATTTCATGGCTTCAAGCCATTTTGCGGAATCTGGGCTCACCATCGCTTCTTCATAGTTCGTAGGTTCATCATGATCTAGTAGCATGACTTCCAGAACAGGATTACCGTACCACTCTGGCGCGGATCTCAATCTGGTTGATCTACGAGGTTCAGTAGTATCTTGTTCTGAAGTTTCATGATCATCTTCATTAGCTTCCTCACTAACTGGTGTAGGTGTCACAGAAACAGGTTTTTGTGATGTACTACTTTCCAATAAGGGAGTAGGTACAGTTGCCTCGTCAAGTTCTACTTTCCTCCCACTCACTTCTTTCGAGAGAAACTCCTTCTCCAGAAAGTTTCCGAATTTAGCAACAAAAGTCTTGCCTTCGGATCTGTGATAGAAGGTGTATCCAATAGTTTCCTTTGGATATCCTATGAAGACACATTTCTCCGATTTGGGTTCGAGCTTATCAGGTTGAAGCTTTTTCACATAAGCATCGCAGCCCCAAACTTTCAGAAACGACAACTTTGGCTTCTTGCCAAACCACAGTTCATAAGGTGTCGTCTCAACGGATTTTGATGGTGCCCTATTTAACGTGAATGCCGCTGTCTCTAGAGCGTATCCCCAAAACGATA
Source organism: Triticum aestivum (assembly GCF_018294505.1). Lineage (NCBI taxonomy): Eukaryota > Viridiplantae > Streptophyta > Magnoliopsida > Poales > Poaceae > Triticum > Triticum aestivum. Next base: position 36,486,288 of record NC_057812.1, read on the forward strand.
GCGGTAAATCAGTAAGAGACATTATAGATCGCACCATATCTAGTAAAGTACGATTACGACGTTCAGACACACCATTACGCTGTGGTGTTCCGGGTGGCGTGTGTTGCAAAACTATTCCACAATTTTTCAAATGTACACCAAACTCGTAACTCAAATATTCTCCTCCACGATCAGATCGTAGGAATTTTATTTTCTTGTTACGATGGTTTTCTACTTCACTCTGAAATTCTTTGAACTTTTCAAATGTTTCAGACTTGTGTTTCATTAAGTAGATATACCCATATCTTCTTAAGTCATCTGTGAAGGTGAGAAAATAACGATATCCGCCACGAGCCTCAATATTCATCGGACCACATACATCTATATGTATGATTTCCAACAAATCTGTTGCTCTCTCCATAGTACCGGAGAACGGTGTTTTAGTCATCTTGCCCATGAGGCACGGTTCGCAAGTACCAAGAGATTCATAATCAAGTGGTTCCAAAAGTCCATCGGTATGGAGTTTCTTCATGCGCTTTACACCGATATGACCTAAACGGCAGTGCCACAAATAAGTTGCACTATCATTATCAACTCTGCATCTTTTGGCTTCAACACTATGAATATGTGTGTCACTACTATCGAGATTCAACAAAAATAGACCACTCTTTAAGGGTGCATGACCATAAAAGATATTACTCATATAAATAGAACAACCATTATTCTCAGATTTAAATGAATAACCGTCTCGCATCAAACAAGATCCAAATATAATGTTCATGCTTAACGCTGGCACCAAATAATAATTATTTAGGTCTAATATTAATCCCGAAGGTAGATGTAGTGGTAGCGTGCCGACTGCGATCACATCGACTTTGGAACCGTTTCCCACGCGCATCGTCACCTCGTCCTTAGCCAATCTTCGCTTAATCCATAGTCCCTGTTTCGAGTTGCAAATATTAGAAACAGAACCAGTATCAAATACCCAGGTGCTACTGCGAGCATTAGTAAGGTACACATCAATAACATGTATATGACATATACCTTTGTTCACCTTGCCATCCTTCTTATCCGCCAAATACTTGGGGCAGTTCCGCTTCTAGTGACCAGTCTACTTGCAGTAGAAGCACTCAGTTTCAGGCTTAGGTCTAGGTTTGGGTTTCCTCTCTTGAGTAGCAAATTGCTTGCTGTTCTTTTCTAAGTTCCCCTTCTTCTTCCCTTTGCCCTTTTTCTTGAAACTAGTGGTCTTGTTGACCATCAACACTTGATGCTCCTTCTTAATTTCTACCTCCACAGCTTTCAGCATTGCGAAGAGCTCGGGAATAGTCTTATTCATCCCTTGCATATTATAGTTCATCACGAAGCTCTTGTAGCTTGGTGGAAGTGATTGGAGAATTCTGTCAATGACGCAATCATCTGGAAGATTAACTCCCAATTGAATCAAGTGATTATTATACCCAGAAATTTTGAGTATATGCTCACTGACAGAACTGTTCTCCTCCATCTTGCAGCTATAGAACTTATTGGAGACTTCATATCTCTCAATCTGGGCATTTTCTTGAAATATTAACTTCAACTCCTGGAACATCTCATATGCTCCATGATGTTCAAAACGTCGTTGAAGTCCCGATTCTAAGCCGTAAAGCATGGCACACTAAACTATCGAGTAGTCATCAGCTTTGCTCTACCAGACGTTCATAACATCTGGTGTTGCTCCAGCAGCAGGCCTGGCACCCAGTGGTGCTTCCAGGACGTAATTCTTCTGTGCAGCAATGAGGATAATCCTCAAGTTACGGACCCAGTCCGTGTAATTGCTACCATCATCTTTCAACTTTGCTTTCTCAAGGAACGCATTAAAATTCAATGGAACAACAGCACGAGCCATCTATCTACAATCAAGCATAAACAAGCAAGATACTATCAGGTACTAAGTTTCATGATAAATTTAGGTTCAATTAATTTACTTAAAGAACTCCCACTTAGATAGACATCCCTCTAATCCTCTAAGTGATTACGTGATCCAAATCAACTAAACCATGTCCGATCATTACGTGAGATGGAGTAGTTTCATTGGTGAACATCACTATGTTGATCATATCTACTATATGATTCACGCTCGACCTTTCGGTCTCCGTGTTCTGAGGCCATATCTGTATATGCTTGGCTCGTCAAGTATAACCTGAGTATTCCGCGTGTGCAACTGTTTTGCACCCGTTGTATTTGAACGTAGAGCCTATCACACCCGATCATCATGTGGTGTCTCAGCACGAAGAACTTTCGCAACGGTGCATACTCAGGGAGAACACTTCTTGATAATTAGTGAGAGATCATCTTATAATGCTACCGTCAATCAAAGCAAGATAAGATGCATAAAAGATAAACATCACATGCAATCAATATAAGTGATATGATATGCACCGTCGTGATCACCATCTTCACCTGCGCGACACCTTAATCTCCATCGTAGCATCGTTGTCGTCTCGCCAATCTTATGCTTCCACGACTATCGCTACCCCTTAGTGATAAAGTAAAGCATTACAGCGCGATTGCATTGCATACAATAAAGCGACAACCATATGGCTCCTGCCAGTTGCCGATAACTCGGTTACAAAACATGATCATCTCATACAATAAAATTTAACATCATGTCTTGACCATATCACATCACAACATGCCCTGCAAAAACAAGTTAGACGTCCTCTACTTTGTTGTTGCAAGTTTTACGTGGCTGCTACGGGCTTAAGCAAGAACCAATCTTACCTATGCATCAAAACCACAACGATAGTTTGTCAAGTTGGTGATGTTTTAACCTTCGCAAGGACCGGGCGTAGCCATACTCGGTTCAACTAAAGTTGGAGAAACTGTCACCCGCAAGCCACCTATGTGCAAAGCACGTCGGGAGAACCGGTCTCGCGTAAGCGTACGCGTAATGTCGGTCCGGGCCGCTTCGTCCAACAATACCGCCAAACCAAAGTATGACATGCTGGTAAGCAGTATGACTTATATCGCCCACAACTCACTTGTGTTCTACTCGTGCATATAACATCAACATATAAAACCTAGGCTCGGATGCCACTGTTGGGGAACGTAGTAATTTCAGAAAATTTCCTACGCACACGCAAGATCATGGTGATGCATAGCAACGAAAGGGGAGAGTGTGATCTACGTACCCTTGTAGACCGACAGCGGAAGCGTTAGCACAACGCGGTTGATGTAGTCGTACGTCTTCACGGCCCGACTGATCAAGCACCGAAACTATGACACCTCCGAGTTTTAGCACACGTTCAGCTCGATGACGATCCCAGGACTCCGATCTAGCAAAGTGTCGGGGAAGAGTTCCGTCAGCACGACGGCGTGGTGACGATCTTGATGTACTACCATCGCAGGGCTTCGCCTAAGCACCGCTACAATATTATCGAGGATTATGGTGGAAGGGGGCACCGCACACGGCTAAGAATATGATCACGTGGATCAACTTGTGAGTCTAGGGGTACCCCCTGCCCCCGTATATAAAGGATCAAGGGGAGGAGGCCGGCAGGCCCTCTATGGCGCGCCAAGGAGAATTTGAATACGTACGCTAAACTTGATTTCCTATTAAATTGAGCATTCACTACTTGGCCATAGCGCTGTGACCGGCACCCTCGCGCCAAGGCGCGTTTTCGATCTAGTCTCTGTGAAGGTGTGGAGTGAGAGATTTTTTTAACTAGGTGAGAGATGTGTGAACGTTGTGGGCAGAAGTGCATGTGCGTCAGCCTGTTGGGTTAAAAGCTCAGGCACAGAAAAATAATTTTACTACAAACAACACAATATAATAAAACATACTCCCTCTGATCCAAATTAATTCACACACACTTAGTATAACTGTAGTATATAAAAAGTGATACTAAATGTGCATCAATTATTATGGATCGGAGGGAACGCAAGTAATCAGCTACAGATTTCCCCGAAAAATAATCAGCTAAGAATTATTCAAAAAGACATCTACGATTACGTCACCGTGTACATCATATGGGAAAAAAGTATAGTGCATGTGTGTATAGGTGTTTTTAGAAGAAAAAAAAACAATAATCCTCTCCTCCATAATTTAGTGTACGTGGAATTTTGAAAAGTCAAAGTTAACAAAGTTTGACTAAGTTTATTGACAAAACTACGTATATGTACAATGACAAACCTATACACACATGCTGATGCGTATAGATTTGGTGCTACAAAATTAAAAAAAATTAATGCTGATGTATAGTACATGGGAATATGAATAGAAAGAATATCTTACCGCTGCAAATACCAATGCTTGAAATTAACTATGATGCATATGAAGTTCAAATAAAACTATGATGCATATGAAACTTATATGGTAAAAAATATATATACTAAAACTAAAAACCGTTAATATGGCACAATGGGCCAGTCAAGCTGGCCCCACACCACAAACACAACAATGCGCCCGCATCAAGCAAACCAACGGATTCAAGCATGTGTACCTCTAAAAAAGATCAAGACCAACATAGCTTTCAGATAGTATTCCGAAACATGAAAGGGATGCCTCATATCCTAACAATAACAAGTTCACGACTAGCCCAAAGGACCAGCAAATATTTACTTCTTTCAAACTAACTTTATTAAATACTAGCCTGCGCGAAGAGCGGGCCACTTTGCTAGTTATTTTGAAAGATTATTAGGTGTCTCAAATCGAGATTACAACACTTACAAATAAATAAACTCTGAGTAGGTGACCCGAAAGAAAAACATTTTGAACTCTACAAGCACCTCGATTCCAAAAGAAGCAGAGCCAGAGCACACAAACAGGTCATCGCACAATCACTTACACAAACTGACCAATGTTGGTTGATCCTCTCATGTCCAATCGAGCTGGCCACGTCACTTCATATTCTCTTTCCTCAGCACAACCGGGGGATCCATGAATGGGATTCCGGAACATCGTAGCCCACTTTTAATCCTTGTCCATCATTCAATCACATGCAAAAAAGTGGCAAATGCAGGAATATATGCATCGCTTTTTTCCCTTGCTGTCAATCAGACATCTTGCACAACATTAGGCTTGAGAGGAGCAAGCGAAGTAGCTGCAGCTTGTCCCTCATGGGATCGAGTCCAACTCAAGTGCAGAGGATTGGGGAACATGCCAACAAGTTCAAATCGACGCAGCCACCATCTGGAAAACTAGACCGCGACAAGTAACCAAAGTCATCCATGGAGACGATGCATGTGATCTTGCCCTAGCTAAGCAGTAGCATGCACTAGCATAACATAGAAGGTAAATGGAGTGCCCATACCAGGATAGCAAATCGATAATAGTACACTCACGGGCTTGTTATGGGCCTATTACATAATATTCCTTGCCAAACTCTCCACCGCCCCTTGATTTTCAGGGGGGTGTGGTCTCCTCACTCTAATCTCTTCCAATTAGATTAGCCCAGCTAAGTATCTCTGTAAAGTCCGTAATTATAAGCATGTGCGTGTAGCATCACTCATAACAAATTGTCCTTGTATGTGACATGTATGGCCATGTCGGCAACCGCTAGTAACAATAGAGTGCTCACACCACCTTGGAGGAGTGACAAACTTGGTTTATTTTAGCAACATGCATGGCCCTTTCACGACAAGGAAGCATGTAGTTTTCAGCACCAAATCAAATCAACCCTATGGAGGAAGTGCCTTCCCTAAGAATCTGGTGTTAACACAACCAAAAAGAGATCATTTACTATGCAGGCTAAGACTAGGCTTTGTCATGCATATAGCTCCCTCCACTTAATCAAAAGTTGCTCCACCTTGTTAATGATCAAAGCTCAGTGCTTCTACTAAAGGAAATATGTCCTAGAGATAATAATAAAGTTGTTATTTTATATTTCCTTATATCATGATAAATGTTTATTATTCATGCTAGAATTATATTAACCGGAAACTTGATACATGTGTGGATACATAGACAAGACACCGTGTCCCTAGTAAGCCTCTACTAGACTAGCTCGTTAATTAAAGATGGTAAAGTTTCCTAACCATAGAAATGTGTTGTCATTTGATGAACGGGATCACAACATTAGGAGAATGATGTGATGGACAACACCCATCCGTTAGCTTAGCATATTGATCATTCTGTTTTATTGCTATTGCTTTCTTCATGTCAAACACATATTCCTTCGACTATGAGATTATGCAACTTCCGGATACCGGAGGAATACCTTGTGTGGTATCAAACATCACAATATAACTGGGTGATTATAAATATGCTCTACAGGTATCTCCGAAGGTGTTTGTTGGGTTGGCATCGATCGAGATTAGGATTTGTCAATCCGAGTATCGAAGAGGTATCTCTGGGCCCTCTCGGTAATGCACATCATAAGAAGCCTTGCAAGCAAAGTGACTAATGAGTTAGTTACAAGATGATGTATTACAGAACGAGTAAAGAGACTTGCAGGTAACAAGATTGAACTAGGTTTGTGGATACCGACGATCGAATCTCGGGCAAGAAACATACTGATGACAAAGGGAATAATGTATGTTGTTATAACGGTTCGACCGATAAAGATCTTTGTAGAATATGTAGGAGCCAATATGAGCATCCAGGTTCCGCTATTGGTTATTGACCGGAGAGGTGTCTCGGTCATGTCTACATAGTTCTCGAACCCGTAGGGTCCGCACGCTAAAGTTCGATGAAGATTTTGTATTATATGAGTTATGCGATTTGGTGACCGAATATTGTTCGGAGTACCGGATGACATCACGGACCTGACGAGGAGTCTCGAAATGGTCAAGAGGTAAAGATTGATATATAGGACAATGGTATTCAGACACCGGAAGTGTTCCAGAGGGTATCAGGTACTTATAGGGTCACCAGAAGGTGTTTCGGGTACCCCCGGCAATACTATGGGCCATATGGGCCTTGTGAAGGAACACACCAGCCCACAAAGGGCTGGTGCGCCCTATAAGGCTATAGGAGGAGAAGAAGGAAAGGGAGGAAGGGCAAGGAAAGTGTGGACTAGGATTCCCACTTCCTTCCCTTACCCCCCCCCCCTCCTCTTTCCTTCCCCTTCATGCATACATGGAAATGGGGGAGGCCGAATTCGGAGGACCCCAAGTAGGATTCCTCCTACTTGGGGCGCCCCCTTGGCTGCCTCTCCTCCCCTCCAACCTATATGTGTGTGTGGGGGGGGGGGCACCGCTAGAAGACAGAACAACGATCGTTAGTCGTGTGCGGCGCCCCCCCTTCACAGTTTACACCCCCGGTCATATTCTCATGGTGCTTAGGCGAAGCCCTGTGCAAATCACATCACCATCACCGTCACCACGCCGTCGTGTTGAAGGAACTCATCTACTTCCTTGACACCTTGCTCGATCAACAAGGCGAGGGACGTCATCGCGCTGAACGTGTGCAGAACTCAGAGGTGCCATACGTTCGGTACTTGATCGGTCGGAGCTAGAAGAAGTTCAACTACATCAACCGCGTTCTCAAACGCTTCCGCTTTTGGTCTATGAGGGTACGTAGACACACTCTCCCCCTCTCGTTGCTATGCATCTCCTAGATAGATCTTGCGTGAGCGTAGGAGATATGCACGAGTAGAACACAAAGAGTTGTGGGCGGTGATCGTCATACTGCATACCACCAACGTCGTATTTTTATTTGGCGATATTGTTGGATGAAGCGGCCCGGACCAACATTACATGACCACGTTCATGAGACCGGTTCCACTGACAGTCATGCAACTAGTTTTGCATAAAGGTGGATGGCGGGTGTCTCTTATCCAACTTTAGTTGAATCAAATTTGACTGCGGCGGTCCTTGTTCAAGGTTAAAACAACAAACTTGATAAATCACTGATGTCTACTACACAACCTTCTTCTTGTAGACGTTGTTGGGCCTCCAAGTGCAGAGGTTTGTAGGACAGTAGCTAATTTCCCTCAAGTGGATGACCTAAGGTTTATCAATTCGTGGGAGGCGTAGGATGAAGATGGTCTCTCTCACCATGGATAACAAAGAGTCTCTTGTGTCCCCAACACACCCAATACAATGTTAAATTGTATAGGCACACTAGTTCGGCGAAGAGATGGTGATACAAGTGCAATATGGATGGTAGATAAAGGTTTTTGTAATGTGAAAATATAAAAACAGCAAGGTAACTAATGATAAAAGTGAGTGAAAACGGTATTGCAATGCTAGGAAACAAGGCCTAGGGTTCATACTTTCACTAGTGCAATTTATCTCAACAATAATAACATAATGGGATCGTATAACTATTCCTCAACATGCAACAAAGAGTCACTCCAAAGTCACTAATAGCGGAGAACAAACGAAGAGATTATTGTAGGGTATGAAACCACCTCAAAGTTATCCTTTCTGATCGATCTATTCAAGAGTCCGTAGTAAAATAACATGAAGCTATTCTTTCCGTTCAATCTATCCTAGAGTTTGTACCAGAATAACACCTTAAGACACAAATCAAACAAAACCCTAATGTCACCTAGATACTCCAATGTCACCTCAAGTATCCGTGGGTATGATAATACGATATGCATCACACAATCTCAGATTCATCGATTCAACCAGCACAAAGAACTTCAAAGAGTGCCCCAAATTTTTTACCGAAGAGTCAAGAAGAAAATGTGTGCCAACCCCTATGCATAAGTTCACGAGGTCACGGAACTCACAAGTTGATCACCAAAACATACATCAAGTGGATCACATGATATCCCATTGTCACCACAGATAAGCACATGCAAGACATACATCAAGTGTTCTCAAATCCTTTAAGACTCAATCCGATAAGATAACTTCAAAGGGGAAACTCAATCCATTACAAGAGAGTAGAGGGGGAGAAACACCATAAGATCCAACTATAATAGCAATGCTCACGATACATCAAGATCGTATGAATCAAGAACACGAGAGAGAGATCAAAAACATAGCTACTGGTACATACCCTCAGCCCCGAGGGTGAACTACTCCCTCCTCGTCATGGAGAGCGCCGGGATGATGAAGATGGCCGCCGGAGAGGGATTCCCCCTCCGGCAGGGTGCCTGAACGGGTCTAGATTGGTTTTCGGTGGCTACAAAGGCTTGCGGCGGCAGAACTCCCGATCTAGGTTTCTTTCTGGAAGTTTGGGTATATATAAGAGGTGTTGGAGTCGGGAACAAGTCAGGGGGTCCTCGCGGCAGCCACGAGCTAGGGGGGCGCGCCTAGGGGGGTATGGCGCGCCCCCACCCTTGTGGGTGCCTCGGGACTCTTCTGGCCCATCTCCAGTACTCCGTGGGCTTCTTCTGGTCCAAAAATTATCTTCGTGAACTTTCAGGTCAATTGGACTCCATTTGGTTTTCCTTTTGTACAATACTCAAAAACAAGGAAAAAACAGAAACTGACACTTGGCTCTAGGTTAATAGGTTAGTCCCAAAAATCATATAAAATAGCATATAAATGCATATAAAACATCCTAGATGGATAATATAATAGCATGGAACAATGAAAAATTATAGATACGTGGGAGACGTATCAAGCATCCCGAAGCTTAATTCCTGCTCGTCCTTGAGTAGGTAAATGATAAAACAGAATTTTTGATGTGGAATGCTACCTAACATATTTATAAATGTAATTTTATTTATTGTGGTGTGAATGTTTAGATCCAAAAGATTCAAGACAAAAGTTTAATATTGACATAAAAACAGTAATACTTCAAGCATACTAACCAAGAAATTATGTCTTCTTGAAATAACATGGCCAAAGAAAGCTATCCTTACAAAATAATATAGTCTGGCTATGCTCTATTTTCATCACACAAAATATTTAAATCATGCACAACCACGATGACAAGCCAAGCAATTGTTTCATACTTTTGATGTTCTAAAACTTTTTCAATCTTCACGCAATACATGAGCATCGGCCATGGACATAGCACTATAGGTGGAATAGAATGGTGGTTGTGGAGAAGACAAAAAGGAGAAGATAGTCTCACATCAACTAGGCGTATCAACGGGCTATGGAGATGCCCATCAATAAATATCAATGTGAGTGAGTTGGAATTGCCATGCAACGGATGAACTAGAGCTATAAGTGTATTAAAGCTCAAAAAGAAACTAAGTGGGTGTGCATCCAACTGACTTGCTCACGAAGACCTAGGGTATTTTGAGGAAGCCCATCATTGGAATATACAAGCCAAGTTCTATAATGAAAGATTCCCACTAGTATATGAAAGTGACAACATAGGGGACACTCTATCATGAAGATTATGGTGCTACTTTGAAGCACAAGTGTGGTAAAAGGATAGTAGCATTGCCCCTTCTCTCTTTTTCTCCCATTTTTTTGTTTTTTTGGGCCTTCTCTTTTTCTCTCACCGAACGTTAAGCGTGCGGACCCTACGGGTTCGAGAACTATGTAGACATGACCGAGACTCATTTCCGGTCAATAACCAATAGCGGAACCTGGATGCTCATATTGGTTCCTACATATTCTACGAAGATCTTTATCGATCAAACTGCACAACAACATACATTGTTCCCTTTGTCATCGGTATGTTACTTGCCCGAGATTCGATCGTCGGTATCTCAATACCTAGTTCAATCTCGTTACCGGCAAGTCTCTTTACTCGTTCCGTAATGCAACATCACGCAACTAACTCATTAGTCACATTGCTTGCAAGGCTTATAGTGATGTGCATTACCGAGAGGGTCCAGAGATACCTCTCCGGTATTCGGAGTGAAAAATCCTAATCTTGATCTATGCGAACTCAACAAACACCATCATAGACACCCGTAGAGCATCTTTATAGTCACCCAGTTATGTTGTGACGTTTGATAGTACACTAAGTGTTCCTCCGGTATTCGGGAGTTGCATAATGTCATAGTCAGAGGAACATGTATAAGTCATGAAGAAAGCAGTAGCAATAAAACAGAATGATCATTATGCTAAGCTACAGGATGGGTCTTGTCCATCACATCATTCTCTAATGATGTCATCCCATTCATCAAATGACAACACATGTCCATGGCTAGGAAACTTAACCATCTTTGATTAATGATTTAGTCAAGTAGAGGCATACTTGGGACAGTCTGTATTCACACATGTAATAAGTTTCCGGTTAATACAATTCTAGAATGAATAATAAACATATATCATGATATAAGGAAATATAAATAACAACTTTATTATTGCCTCTAGGGCATATTTCCTTCAGTCTTCCACTTGCACTAGAGTCAATAATCTAGTTCACATCGTCATGTGATTTAACATCACTATTTCACATCTTTATGTGATTATTTCACATCTCCATGTGACTAACACCCAAAGGGTTTACTAGAGTCAATAATCTAGTTCACATCGGTATGTGATTAACACCCAAAGTGTGATCATGTTTTGCTTGTGAGAGAAATTTAGTCAACGGGTCTGCCACATTCAGAGTTGTATGTATTTTGCAATTTTTCTATGTCTACAATGCTTTGCACGGAGCTACACTAGCTAATTACTCGCACTTTCAATATGTATCTAGATCGAGACTTAGAGTCATCCAGATCGGTCTCAAAGATTGCATCGACGTAACTCTTTACGACGAACTCTTTGTCACCTCCATAACCAAGAAACATTTTCTTATTCCACTAAGGATATTTTGACCGATGTCCAGTGACCCATTCATGGATCACTATTGTACCCTCTTGCCAAATTTATGGTGAGGTACACAAAAGGTCTGGTACACAACATAGCATACTTTATAGAACCTATGACTGAGGCATAGGGAATGACTTTTCATTCTCTTTCTATTTTCTGCTGTGGTCGGGTTTTGAGTCTTTACTCAACTTCACACCCTGCAACACAAGCAAGAACTCCTTCTTTGACTGTTCCATTTTGAACTACTTCAAAATCTTGTCAAGGTATGTACTCATTGAAAATTTATCAAGCGTCTTGATATATCTCTATAGATCTTGATGCTCAGTATGTAAGTAGCTTCACCGAGGTCTTTCTTTGAAAAACTCATTTCAAACACTCCTTTATGCTTTTCAGAAAATTCTACATTATTTTGGATCAACAATATGTCATTCACATATACTTATCAGAAATGTTGTAGTGCTCCCACTCACTTTCTTGTAAATACAGGCCTCACCGCAAGTCTGTATAAAACCATATGATTTGATCACTTTACCAAAGCATATATTCCAACTCTGAGATGCTTGCACCAGTCCATAGATGGATCACTGGAGTTTGCTCACTTTGTTAGCACCTTTAGGATCGACAAAACCTTCTGGTTGCATCATATACAACTCTTCTTTAAGAAATACATTAAGGAATGCAGTTTTGACATCCATTTGCCAGATTTCATAAAATGGGGAAACTGCTAACATGATTCGGGCAGACTTTTAAGCTTCGATACGAGTGAGAAAATCTCATCGTAGTCAACACCTTGAATTTCTCGAAAACATTTTGCGACAATTCGAGCTTTGTAGATAGTGACACTACTATCAGTGTCCTTCTTCCTCTTGAAGATCCATTTATTCTCAGTGACTCACCGATCATCGGGCAAGTCAATCAAAGTCCATACTTTGTTCTCATACATGGATCCCATCTCAGATTTCATGGACTCAAGCCATTTTGCGGAATCTGGGCTCATCATCGCTTCCTCATAGTTTGTAGGTTTGTCATGGTCTAGTAACATGACTTCCAGAATAGGATTACCGTACCACTGGTGCGGACCGTACTCTGGTTGACCTACGAGGTTTGGTAGTAACTTGATCCGAAGTTTCATGATCATGATCATTATCTTCCTCACTAATTGGTGTAGGAATCACTGAAACTGATTTCTGTGATGAACTACTTTCCAATTCGGGAGAAGGTACAATTACCTCATCAAGTTCTACTTTCCTCCCACTCACTTCTTTCGAGAGAAACTCCTTCTCTAGAAAGGATCCATTCTTTGCAACAAAATATCTTGCCTTCGGATCTGTGATAGAAGGTGTACCCAACAGTTTCTTTTTGGGTATCCTATTAAGATGCACTACTCCGATTTGGGTTCGAGCTTATCAGTTTCAAACTTTTTCACATAAGCATTGCAACCCCAAACTTTAAGAAATGACAGCTTTGGTTTCTTGCCAAACCATAGTTCATACGGTGGCATCTCAACGGATTTAGATGGTTCCCTATTTAACGTGAATGCAGCTGTCTCTAATGCATAACCCCAAAACGATGGTGGTAAATCGGTAAGAGACATCATAGATCGCATCATATCCAATCAATACGATTCCAATGTTCAGACACACCATTATGTTGTGGTGTTCCAGGTGGCGTGAGTTGTGAAACTATTCCACATTGTTTCAAATGAAGACCAAACTCATAACTCAAATATTCTCCTCCGCGATCAGATCGTAGAAACTTTATTTCCTTGTTACGATGATTTTCTACTTCACTCTGAAATTCTTTGAAGTTTTCAAATGTTTCAGACTTATGTTTCATTAAGTAGATATACCCATATCTGCTCAAATCATCTCTGAAGGTCAGAAAATAACGACACCCGCCGCGAGCCTCAACACTTATCGGATCGCATACATCAGTATGTATTATTTCCAATAAGTCAGTTGCTCGCTCCATTGTTCCGTAGAACGGAGTCTTAGTGATCTTGCCCATGAGGCATGGTTCACAAACATCAAGTGATTCCAAAAGTCCATCAACATGGAGTTTCTTCATGCGTTTTACACCAATATGACCTAAACGGCAGTGCCACATATAAGTTGCACTACCATTATTAACTTTGCATCATTTGGCATCAATATTACGAATATGTGTATCACTACGATCGAGATTCTATAAACCATTCACCTTGGGTGTATGACCATAAAAGGTTTTATTCACGTAAACAGAATAACAATTATTCTTTAACTTAATTGAATAACCGTATTGCAATAAACATGATCCAATCATATTATGCTCAACGCAAACACCAAATAACATTTATTTTTGGTTTAACACTAATCCCGAAGGTAAAGGGAGTGTGCGATGGTGATCTTATCAACCTTGGAATCTCTTCCAACACACACCGTCATTTTGCCCTCAACTAGTCTATGTTCATTTTGTAACTCTTTTTTCGACTTACTAATCATAGTAACTGAATCGGTATCAAATACCTAGGGGTTACTATGAACACTAGTAAAGTACACATCAATAACATGTATATCATATATACCTTGGTTCACTTTCCATCCTTCTTATCCGCCAAATATTTGGGGTAGTTCCATTTCCAGTGACCACTCCATTTGCAGTAGAAGCACTCAGTTTCAGGCTTAAGTCTAGCTTTGGGTTTCTTCATGGGAGTGGCAACTTGCTTTCCTTTCTTCTTTGAAGTTTCTCTTTTTTTCCCTTTGCCCTTTTCTTGAAACTAGTGGTTTGTTAACCATCAACACTTGATGCTATTTCTTGATTTCTACCTTCACCGATTTCAGCATCGGGAAGAGCTTGGGAATTACTTTTGTCATCCCTTGCATATTATAGTTCATCACTAAGTTCTAGTAACTTGGTGATAGTGACTAGAGAACTTTATCAATTACTATCTTATCTGGAAGATTAACTCCCACTTGATTCAAGCAATTGTAGTACCCAGACAATCTGAGCACATGCTCACTGGTTGATCTATTCTCCTCCACCTTGTAGGCAAAGTACTGTCAGAGGTCTCATACCTCTCAACACGAGCATGAGTATGAAATACTAATTTCAACTCTTAGAACATCTTATATGTTCCATGGCGTTCAAAATGTTTTTTAAGTACCAGTTCTAAAGCTGTGAAGCATGGTGCATTAAACTATTAAGTAGTCATCATACCGAGCTTTGTCAAACGTTCATAACGTGTGCATCTGCTCCTACAATTGGTCTGTCACCTAGAGGTGCATCAAGGACATAATTCTTTTGTGCAGCAATGAGGATAATCCTCAGATCACAGACCCAGTCTGCATCATTGCTACTACCATCTTTCACTTATTTTTCTCTAGGAACATATCAAAAAATAAATGGGGAGCTACATCGCAAGTTATTGATCTACAACATACATATGCAAAAACTATCGGGACTAAGTTCGTGACAAATTAAGTTCAATTAATCATATTACTTAAGAACTCCCACTTAGATAGACATCCCTCTAATCATCTAAGTGATCGCGTGATCCATATCAACTAAACCATGTCCGATCATCACATGGGATGGAGTAGTTTTCAATGGTGAACATCTCTACTATATGATTCACGTTCAACCATTCGGTCTCAGTTTTCCGAGGCCATATCTGCATATGCTAGGCTCGTCAAGTTTAACTTGAGTATTTTGCATGTGCAAAACTTGCTTGCATCCGTTGTATGTGAACGTAGAGCTCACCCGATCATCACGTGGTGTCTTAGCACGAAGAACTGTCGCAATGGTGCATACTTAGGGAGAACACTTATACCTTGAAATTTTAGTAAGGGATCATCTTATAAAGCTACCGTCGTACTGAGCAAAATAAGATACATAAAAGATAAACATCACATGCAATCAAAATATGACATGATATGGCCATCATCATATTGTGCCTTTGATCTCCATCTTCAAAGTACCGTCATGGTCTCCATCGTCACCGGCATGACACTATGATCTCTATCATCTTGATCTTTTTCAATGTGTCGTCACATGGTCGTCTCACCAATTATTGCTTTTGCAACTATTGCCATCGCATAGCGATAAAGTAAAGCAATTATATGGCGCTTGCATCTTATGCAATAAAGAGACAACCATAAGGCTCCTGCCAGTTGCCGATAATTTTAACAAAACATAATCATCTCATACAACAATTTATATCTCAGCATGTCTTGACCATGTCACATCACAACATGCCCTGCAAAAACAAGTTAGACGTCCTCTACTTTCTTGTTGCAACTTTTACGTGGCTGCTACAGGCTGAGCAAGAACCGTTCTTACCTACGCATCAAAAACCACAATGTAGTATAGTGATTGCTTTTTGATCTTCAGAAAGAACCCTATTCATTGAAACCGATTCAACTAAAGTTGGAGAAACAGACACCCACTAGCCACCTGTGTGCGAAGCACAGCGGTAGAACCAGTCTCGCGTAAGCGTACGCGTAATGTCGGTCCGGGCCGCTTCATCCAACAATACCGCCGAAGCAAGAATCAACTAGTAACGGCAAGCAATATGTATATACTCACGCCCACAACTCCTTTGTGTTCTACTCATGCATATAACATCTACGCATAGACCTGGCTCGGATGCCACTGTTGGGAAATGCAGTAATTTCAAAAAAATTCCTACGCACACGCAAGATCTATCTAGGTGATGCATAGAAACGAGAGGGGAAGAGTCTTGTCCACGTACCCTCATAGACCATAAGCGGAAGCATGATGACAACATGGTTGATGTAGTCGAACGTCTTCACAATCCGACCGATCCTAGCACTGAAGGTACGACACCTCCGCGGTCTGCACACGTTCAGCTCGGTGACGTCCCATGAACTCTAGATGCAGCTGAGTGTCGAGGGAGAGTTTTGTCAGCACGACGGCGTGATGACGGTGATGATGAAGCTACCAGAACAGGGCTTCGCCTAAGCACCGCTAAGATATGACTGAGGTGGATTATGATGGAGGGGTGCACCACACACGGTTAAGACAATGATTAACTTGTGTGTCTATGGGGTGCCCCCTCCCCCGTATATAAAGGAGTGGAGGAGGGGGAGGGCCGGCCCTCTATGGCGCGCCGTAGGGGAGTCCTACTCCCACCGGGAGTAGGATTCCCCCCTCCCAAGTAGTAGGAGTAGGAGAGAAGGAAGGGGAGGAGAGAGAGAGAGAGAGAAGGAAAGGCGGGGGGGGGCACCCAATTCGGATTGGGCTAGGGCACGCGCCTCCCACCTTTTCCCTTCCTCTCCTCTATTCCACTAAGGCCCAATAAGGCAGATATCTTCCACGGGGGGTTTTGGTAACCTCCCGGTACTCCGGAAAATGCTCGAACTCATCCAGAACCATTCCAATGTCCAAACATAGGCTTCCAATATATCAATCTTTATGTCTTGACCATTTAGAGACTCGTCGTCATGTCCGTGATCATATCCGAAACTCTGAACTACCTTCGGTACATCAAAACACATAAACTCATAATACCGATCGTCACCGAACGTTAAGTGTGCGGACCCTACGGGTTCGAGAACTATGTAGACATGACCAAGACATATCTCTGGTCAATAACCAATAACGGAACCTGGATGCTCATATTGGTTCCTACATATTCTACGAAGATCTTTATCGGTCAAACCGCACAACAACATCTGTTGTTCCCTTTGTCATCGGTATGTTACTTTCCCGAGATTCGATCGTCGGTATCTCAATACCTAATTCAATCTCGTTACCGGCAAGTCTCTTTACTCGTTCCATAATGCAACATCCCGCAACTAACTCATTATTCACAGTGCTTGCAAGGCTTATAGTGATGTGCATTACCGAGAGGGCCCAG
The DNA here is from genome assembly GCF_018294505.1 of Triticum aestivum. Classification (NCBI taxonomy): domain Eukaryota; kingdom Viridiplantae; phylum Streptophyta; class Magnoliopsida; order Poales; family Poaceae; genus Triticum; species Triticum aestivum. The sequence goes on from NC_057812.1 coordinate 36,503,728, forward strand.
AGATACCTCTCCGATATTCGGAGTGACAAATCCTAATCTTGATCTATGCCAACTCAACAAACACCATCGGAGACACCTATAGAGCATCTTTATAGTCACCCAGTTACGTTGTGACGTTTGATAGCACACTAAGTGTTCCTCCGGTATTCGGGAGTTGCATAATCTCATAGTCGGAGGAACATGTATAAGTCATGAAGAAAGCAGTAGCAATAAAACTGAACGATCATTATGCTAAGCTAATGGATGGGTCTTGTCCATCACATCGTTCTCTAATGATGTGATCCTGTTCATCAAATGAAAACACATGTCCATGGCTAGGAAACTTAACCATCTTTGATTAACGAGCTAGTCAAGTAGAGGCATACTAGGGACACTCTGTTTGTTTATGTATTCACACATGTACTAAGTTTCCAGTTAATACAATTCTAACATGAATAATAAACATATATAATGATATAAGAAAATATAAATAACAACTTTATTATTGCCTCTAGGGCATATTTATTTCGGTTTAAGAATCCATGTTAGAGATGCCCTAAGAGCAACTCTAGCAGATCTTCCAAAATCTCGGCGGCCCTTATAATTCCGGCCGTTTTATAGGATCATCTATTTTTTTGGCCCGAGTTGATATGGTAAAAAAAACTTGGTCCGTAGAAAAGAAAATACGGGTGGCCCGTTTAAATGTGACTCGGCCACTATATTTGACGGATAGAGGTCTATCTGGCATTTTCCCCACCCGCCTCCGCTAGAAATCTACCTACTCCGGCGTAAAATCCTTCCTACTCTAGCGTCCGTTTATCGTTTGCACACACCTATTTAGAGCATATCTGTTGGGGATATAGCTATCAGCTATGACCCGCCCAGGAGGGGCCGGGTCAGCCCCAATGGCGGGTTTCGTACAAAGGAAGCCCAGTAAACATTAAAATGATGGTTTATCAAATATTATAGAAGGCCTAAAAGGCCTAGATGCGGCTTAAGGCCCAATATTGTAAACGGCCGTAAGGAAAGACTTGTAAAGAAATGCATGTAAAAGAAGTCACCGAGATGGACATGATTTATGAGCCGGCCGGGACTCTGTAGGCCACCAGGCGTCAAACCGTGTATATAAGGGGACGACCAGGTGGCGGCTTAGGGCAAGAAACACGAGATCGATAACCAAGCCGGCGAGTTAAGCCTCTTGGTGATCGAAACCCCCAGCAATACCAACACAACTAGACATAGGCTTTTACCTTCATCGTAAGGGGCCGAACTAGTATAAAACATCTCATGTCCTTTGTCCCGATTAACCCCTTTAAGCTTCCTAGTTGCGATGGCCCTACGACTAAGTCCTCTCACTAGGACATCTGCCGTGACAAATTCACGGCAGTTGGCGCCCACCATGGGGCCAGCACACGGTGGATTTGAGTTCATGAAGGGCAACTTCGAAGGGCTCAAGGGATACGCTATGGGCCGGATGACCAAGAGTCGTCGCGGCAAGCTCTACATCGACGACGAAGGCTGGGGCCCTGAGGCCGGCTCAATTGAGTACGGGTACCGGGTCCCCTTTAGCGGAACTCGCGTCTTCATCGGCTGGATCGGCGAGTCAGGCCCTGAGCCGGACGTCCACACCAACCTCGTCGAAACGGCTCAGCGCGCTAGGACCGCCCGTGTTCAATCTGTCATGAAGCATGCTTTCGTAGGCTGCATCCACGGCGGTGAATACTCTGAAGGGTCGGTGGATGGCGGTGAGACGACCGTCTGTTCTGACTCTACATCATCAACGGGCGAGACAGACTCTCTGTATCAGCTGCAAGATGGCATGCTCGGGGGCTATTCCGATGGTAGCAGTATTCCAAACCCCCTTTAGCCGCCTAATTGGGCTGGAGTCTTCATGGCAGGAACACAGCCCGGGCAGAACTCCACAACGGCAGCAGCGACAGCTACCGGGTCGGTCGCAGCTGGGTTAGATTCTAATGGACCTCATGGATAAACTAACGACTCTATTGACTGTCGTGGTAGAGCCGGCAGATAAAGCCCAGCATGACGCAGAGGTGGCACGCGTACGTGAAGAGATGGTACAAGCTAAAGAAAATCTAGCAGCAGAGGAGCTCAGGATGGCAGCGGAGCGGGCGGCTTTGGACGTCCGTGCTCAACAGCTTCAAGCAGAGACTTTCCGGCTCTCGGTAGATCTGAACGCGTCAAACGAGGTCTGGCATTAGAAAACTCAGTCACGTCTACCTCTGATGCTCGATCCCAGGAACCTTTTTCATACACCCGGAGCTGGGACAAGCAACCCACCGGAGGCAAATCGCATGACGACACCCGGCGCACCGGTCCAACCGCGCGCCATGGAACCACCTCATGTACATACCGCTCCACCTCATTATGTACCAACGCTGCCGGGTCACTTCTCCAATCCTTTGGAAAACCTCATTGCGGCATCGGCTCGTTTGGCTGCTCTTCCGATGAAAGGTGACTCACCGGCGGCAATCGAAACGCGAAGGGTGAGAGAACTTCTTCAAACAGCTCTGGCACAGCATGATGCGTTCTCCTACAGCCGAGACAGGATCCATTCAACTCCTCGCCCGAGCCGGAGCCCAAGCTACAGTAGGCATATGGATTCAGCCGACATGTCAAGCAATGCTCAACGCCGCAACCGGCCACACAGGTATGAGCCGGTGCAGGCTGGAGCCCTTAACTTGGCGGATCAGAAGAGGATCCGACAAGAGGCGGAGCGAGTGGTTCAACTTGCAGCAGAGCAGGCGGCTCATCAGACTTTTCCGGCTTATCCTGCAACCTCGGTTGAGGCAGAAGTGGCCACAAGAACTGGAGGTGTCCCTTGCCTGGTGCCGGCCATATGTAATGAGCGTCTTCCAAAAGACTTCAAGGGGCCTCGTAAGGTGCCTAATTACACAGCCGACTTGCAGCCTAGGGCTTGGATTGAGAGTTATGAGATGGCTATGGAGTTGTTGGAGGTCAGCGATGCTGCAATGGCTAAGTATTTCACTATGATGTTGGATGGAACAGCTCGTACTTGGTTGAAGGGGTTGCCACCCAATTTTATCGACTCATGGGCGGAGTTGAAGGCCCGGTTCATCCAGAACTTCAAAGACACGTGTAAGCAGCCTATGTCGATTGTGGACCTGACTAATTGTAAGTAAGAGGACGGTGAATCTACAACCCACTGGGTGCGCCGGGTCAAGGAGATAATACATTCGTCTGATAAGATGGATGCCGGCTCAGCAGTCTTGATGTTGGAGAAAAACTGCCGTTTTGAACCTCTAAATCAGAAGTTGGGGCGGCTCAAACATGACTGCAATGACATGGGTCGGTTGATGGCGGCTCTCGTCAAGTATGCTGATTCTGATAGTACCAAAGACCCGGTGTCTGACGAAGAAAAGACAGCAAAGGGAAAGAAGAACGGCAATGGCAAGGGTCACCAGCATAACCCGGCAAATCAAGGAGGTAATAAACGTAAGGCTGATGAGTTTGTCGCTAACACCAATGCATAGGGCGGCAATCAACGTCGCAAGGGCAGGCAACCCCATCGGTCGGGCGGGTCAGGTCCCTCCCTTGAGCAACTATTGAATGAACTTGTCCAAGACACGACACCCGGGAGAAGCCGGCCACCCACCTGTGGAAAGATTGTACGATCATGAAGGCGTTTAAAAATTCAAACACGTTTGATGGAGGTCACGACCCGGGCGCCGGTTCAGGTGGAGGTGGTTTCCATGGCCCGGGCGCCAGTTCAGGTGGAGGAGGATTTCACGGTCAGGGCCATCCTGGTAACCAAGGAGGATATAATCCACAACCCGGCCAAGGTAATCAGCAGCAACAGTCCAGATATCAGAGCAACCCAAAACAGCTGAATAGTGGGAAATACCATGTGTTCACCACTAGTTTATGTAAGAGGGACCAGAAGCTTCACAAGAGGGCCATCAATGCCGTTGAGCCGGCGATTCCACGTTACTTACGTTGGTCAGAGCAGCCTATTGTGCGGGGCAGAGAGGATCACCCACCCTGGGTTGATAATCCGGGTCACTTGGCCTTGGTAGTGGTGCCTCAGGTTGGTGGATATAAATTCACTAAGGTACTCATGGATGGAGGCAGCAGCATCAACATCCTCTACTATGAGATGTTCCGCCGGATGGGGTTGACTCATAAGAGTCTTAAGCAATCCAACATTGGACTGTGTATTTGTAGAAATACCCAGTTGGTACCTGGCAAGTCGGCATACCCAGTTGGTAAGATTGAACTGTAAGTAGCCTTTGGGGATGAGTATGACTCCAGAGCAGAAAAGTTAACCTTTGAGGTGGCTAAGATTAAAATCCCATATCATGCTCTGTTTCGACGGCCGACTTATGCCAAGTTCATGGATCAGCCGTGTAATGTGTATTTGCAGCTCAAGATGCCAAGTTATAAAGGCACCATTACAATATATGGAAGCCGGAAAATAGCCTTGGAGTGTGAAGAAGGTGATGCTGCCTATGCTGAGTCTGTTTGTGCAACAGAGGAGTTAAAGTTTTATAAGGATCATGTTGACCCAGCAGACATGACGTCTTTAAAGAAACCAATGACGGAGCATGAGCCGGTGTTCAAGTTCAAATCAGCTGATGACACCAAGATGGTTGACTTTGTGCCTGGCGACTCATCCAAGCACTTCATCATCAGTGCAAACTTGGATCTGAAATAGGAAAGCGCGCTCATCGAGTTCATCCGTGAGAACCGGGACACATTTGCATGGAAACCTTCCGACATGCCGGGTGTCCTGAGGGAACTCGCTGAGCACACTCTCAATATTGATCCAAAGTTTAAACCTATTAGACAGTTTCTCCGATGGTTCAATGAAGAAAGGCGCAAGTGTTGGGTTTCGTAGTAATTCCAAAAAATTTCCTACGCACACGCAAGATCATGGTGATGCCACTACACCATGGTAGAGCTTAGATGACACACTTCTGTGGGCAAAGGTCTATTAATCCCTACAAAAGATCTGTTGGCGTAGCTCTATAGCTTTGTAATCAGATCATCTGTCAGCCATTGTACATCATTGTAGACAAACTATGTGTCGGAAATCACTCAACGACGTTGTATCCGTCGGCAAACGCCAAGTGACATATCATCTGTCGGTGGATGTGTATGCCCCGATACTTTTTCAGTCGGCGTAGGTGTGTGCTTAATGACATAGAATCTGTCGGCGTAGGTAGGGTGTATAGACACAGATTAAGTGTTAGTGTATGTGGACACGTGCCAGGCAAGGAAAGGCCCAGAAATTGCCGCGTGAATAAGGCACGAGAGCCCAAAATTTTCACTGCGCGCGGCCCAGTTTTCACCTCACCTTTGGCTAAGGACCCCCAAACGAACCCGTAGCCTCACATCCACTCGTGCTAACCCTACCCGCGCCTCCCCCAATTTCCGTCGCCGCTGCTCGACCTCGGGGTCTCCGTCCTCGGACCCTTCCCTGCCGCCACCGGTGCCCATAGCCCCGAGCTCTCGGCCCCCTCCGTCGCCTGCCTTCCCCGTCCCCTTCGCTGCCACCACATGGGCATCTTCGCTGGTCTGAGTCCCCGCTGATGCCGGTGAGCATATTCCAGATCCCCTAACCCCATCCGCTGCAAGCCTTCCCCGATGTCGCAGCTGCCAACACCTCCGTCCGCCGGGACCTTCACTGACCATGCCAACGCCCTCCTCTTCCTTCTCTCAGGAAAGGATCTCATCTCCAACAAGCTCGGCCACACCTCCACCAATGGTGCAACCTCTGATGAATGGTTTCTACAAAGCTCGTCTACTCGTCACCAACAGCAACGCTCATCCTCGGCGACCACATAAGTATGCATATTGACATGTACCTTTGTTTCTGCTATATGTGGCATGTTGCGTCTCAAGAATAATTTGTGATATGTTACCTCCCATGAAAAATATCTTCCACTGTTATCATATGCCTAGTTGGTTGTATCTATTTCTTTGATCTGAAAAGCTCTATTCTGTTATATGATGTTTTATTTCGTTGAAAATGGTATGGATCTGGAAAAAAAATTGTTACTCTGTTATGGGTCTGGTGTAACTCTAATGCTGATGCACTGTTGTTCTCATTGCAGACTATTCATGCATTTATTTCTCTGTGAAAATGGTTATGAGTTCTCTGTAAAAATGGTTATTATTTGTCTATAAAGATGCTTCTTACTTCCCTGTATTGCCGCCATATAAGCTATAACCCCAGACTGAGCTGAGCTGCTCCACACCAAGGCCTTTCATGCTCTTTTCTGTATCTCAACTTCGCTACCCTTTGCATACTTGCCATATTTTCGAGCACCTCAGTTTTCTGCATCAACTTAAATCCACATCAGTGTGTCACGAGGTCCCGTGCACACAAGTTTCATGCAGTTATATGTAAATTCCACATCTGAGACTAACCATTTCCAGTGAACTTTTTCTGCAGTACATTGTATGGAGTTTGGGTATGAAGCCCGTGAATATCCCTGACCAGCGGAGTGTTCCAAGTAGAAACGAAAAGTTGTTCCCTTTCTATCTTTAGTCGCTCTGTTTGCAATGTTACCACCAATATGTCCCGGGCTGAAGTTCACACCACTTTCCTAGAGGATCTTGCAGAGGATTACCATGGGGACACTTATCACTTGATTGTCAGAAACTGTAACCATTTCACAGCTGACGTCTGCAAGCACTTCACGGGAAAGCCAACTCCTGGATGGGTGAATCGACTTGCCAGATTAGGTTAGAAAAATACATCTTAACAATTTCATGATCAATTTCTCCTGGGCTATGTAGATTCTGAACTGTTTTCGCCTTTACATTTGCAGCACTAGGTTCCATCCGCAACTCTGTGCTGACTGAAATCATCAAGGTTTCAGCGGTTAGAGGTGAAACTGCACACCTTGAATTCTCTGGTAAATTTGCCTTCCTTCTCTCTCTCTACATGTTTTTGTACGCACTCGAGCGCTGCTTTGTATGGAAACATTGTGGTGTGTTTATTTTACTTTCCTGTACAGATCCATTTTTACACTGCTTACTTGCTTAGACGCTAGCTACATTGATGTTGCTTCCAGTCCTTACGCAAGGTTTTGTTTATTGACTGTAATCGACCATTTCAATCTATGATGTTACACTTAGCTTGTCCTACTTTGGAATGGAATGGCAATTGTGAACCAAACTAGAATTATCAGGAGTGTGCGTGATAGCGAATTGTCAACATACATTGCTTGACTAGCCAGAATCCCTGAAGCTCACCACCACTCCTTCAATCATATAACTAAATTACTTGTATGGTTTACATTACTGCTCAGTGGACTTGTTGAATCCTAACTGCTATCTGAGCATAAGATAATTTATTAAGATACAATAGGGCAACAATTGGTGTAGTCTCCTGTCTTGTAGTCCCTTATTTTCTCAGTCCTGTACTTATGAACATTTTGCACATTTACGCATGAACTTTTCAACTTGCACAATATATATTGCTTAGTCATGTACTTTTTATGCTTAAATTCAATGTTCTACCTTGATATGCCTATGTCAACTGCACATAGTTAGAGTAAAAAATAGATGTAACTAGTGCAGTTAAATACAGTTGTTATCATTACAATGCCAGTCTCTGAGAAACAAGTTACTAACCCATCTAGTCTTCCCAATAATAGCCGAGAACCACAACCACCAGCATGCAGCGCAGGCAGTTGGTGGAGAATGGATGGTTGCCCACATCACGTAAAGCAAATAGCGAATGGTGGGTGGAAGGCTACCTCACAGGGAACCAGGGCCACGACTTGCAGTGGGCAACCGGTGGCGAATGGAGGGCTTCTTTGCTGGTTACATCAACTATTAGGTACATGTTTTGTTTCAGTAGTAATTAGCTCACATGCTATTGCATAAGAACAGTTTCTAAAATGTCGCTATAGAAGGTTGCTGGCCTATGTGTTTCACTAAATTGCATGTGTACATGTGTTCTAGTTTCCTTTTTTTATCCATGGTTATGTAGCTCTTAATCATGAAAAATCGAGGGAGGTTAGGAAATACATTGTCTTTTCTTTAGTGAATGCTTATTTAACAGTCTATAAAATAAGTTACTAGGTTGTACATCTTATTTTAAATGGTCAATGGATTCATTGTTGATAAGACTGCAAGCACTGGAATATAGTTCTATATTATGCAAATCTGTGTTAATTATGATATCATGAGAATTTATTGATAAAATCTGTGTTAATCCGCATACGATCTTTGAACAACTTGCGCCGATTCCACTTTCCTGACAAATTTGTGCAAACTGTTTTCAGGTACTTACCCAACTGGTGCACATGGATGTGATGGCTTTGCAGCGTTTATGGACCAACCAACCTGTAATCATGGATACTACATGTCATGTAGACCATTTGGTGTTTCGGAGCTTGCACTTTGTGAATGTAGATATAAACTTGTGTGTTCTAGACCATCTTAGTTGAAGTCTATCATACTAGCAAATAGTCCCCATCTTTTCGTAACTTGTGTGTTCTGGATGATTGTTAAGATGGCCAAAACTATGCTTTGTCAAGATTGATGTGTTTTTCTACTTGTGTTCAATGTATATACATGATTCTGAACATATTTTCATTGCGGTGCAGTATGTGTTCATCTTGAACCTGCTTCTGGGTGAGGATAATAATTGAATATGTATTGTTTTGAGTGCATATTAGTTTAGCAAAAATTTATCTGTTGGCAAAGGAAATAACTGTCGGTGTAGGTAGGGTGTACGTTGATAGATTATCTGTTGGTGTAGATAGGGTTTTCATGGCTAATAAAGTGTCAGCAAAGGTAGGGTGTATGTGGACATGCTATCTGTTGCCATAGGTACGGTGTATGTTGTCTGATAAAGTGTCGGTGTAGGTAGGGTGTACGTGGACATACCATCTGTCGGCGTAGGTAGGGTATATGCCGACTGAAAAAGTGTCGGGAAATAAACAACTGTCGGCAATACCTTTGCCCACAGCAATTCCTCCGACTCTTTCATCTTTTGTCAGCATTGCTGGTAGCTACAACTTATCTGTCGGCAAAGGTACTCTATGCCGACACATAGGTGTGTCACGTAAGCTCTACCATGGTGTAGTGTGCATAGCAACGAGAGGGGGCGAGTGTGATCTACGTACCCTTGTATATCGACAACGGAAGCGTTAACTTGGTTGATGTAGTCGTACGTCTCCACGGCTCGACCGATCAAGCACCAAAACTACGGCACCTCCGAGTTTTAGCACACGTTCAGCTCGATGACGATCCCCGGACTCCGATCCAGCAAAGTGTCGGGGAAGTGTTCCGTCAGCACGACGGCGTGGTGACGATATTGAAGTACTACTGTCGCAGGGCTTCGCCTAAGCACCGCTACAATATTATCGAGGACTATGGTGGAAGGGGGCACCGCACACGGCTAAGAATATGATCGCGTGGATCAACTTGTGTCTCTAGGGGGTGCCCCTGCCTCCGTATATAAAGGCTCAAAGGGGGGGGGGGGGCTGGCCGTCCAAGAGGAGGCGCGCCAGGAGGAGTCCTACTCCCTCCGGGAGTAGGACTCCCCCCCTTTCCTAGTTGGAATAGGATTCGCGGAGGGGGGAAAAGAGGAGAGAGAGGAGGAAGGGGGGCCGGCCCCCTCTCCTTGTCCTATTCGGACCAAGGGGGAGAGGGGCGCGCGTCCCATCTATGGCCACCTCTCCTCTCTTCCACTAAGGCCCACTAAGGCCCATATACCTCCCGGGGGGTTACGGTAACCTCCCGGTACTCCGGTAAAATCCCGATTTTACCCGAAACACTTCTGATATCCAAACATAGGCTTCCAATATATCAATCTTTATGTCTCGACCATTTAGAGACTCCTCGTCATGTCCGTGATCACATCCGGGACTCCGAACAACCTTCGGTACATCAAAATGCATAAACTCATAATATAACTGTCATCGTAACCTTAAGCGTGCAGACCCTACGGGTTCGAGAACAATGTAGACATGACCGAGACACGTCTCCGGTCAATAACCAATAGCGGGACCTGGATTCCCATATTGGTTCCTACATATTCTACGAAGATCTTTTATCGGTCAGAACGCATAACAACATACGTTGTTCCCTTTGTCATCGGTATGTTACTTGCCCGAGATTCGATCGTCGGTATCATATACCTAGTGCAATCTCGTTACCGGCAAGTCTCTTTACTCGTTCTGTAATACATCATCCCGCAACTAACTCATTAGTTCCAATGCTTGCAAGGCTTAAGTGATGTGCATTACCGAGACGGCCCAGAGATACCTCTCCGACAATCGGAGTGACAAATCCTAATCTCGAAATACGCCAACCCAACATGTACCTTTGGAGACACCTGTAGAGATCCTTTATAATCACCCAGTTACGTTGTGACGTTTGGTAGCACACAAAGTGTTCCTCTGGCAAACGGGAGTTGTATAATCTCATAGTCATAGGAACATGTATAAGTCATGAAGAAAGCAATAGCAACATACTAAATGATCGGGTGCCAAGCTAATGGAATGGGTCATGTCAATCAGATCATTCAACTAATGATGTGATCCCGTTAATCAAATAATAACTCTTTGTCCATGGTTAGGAAACATAACCATCTTTGATTAACGAGCTAGTCAAGTAGAGGCATACTAGTGACACTCTGTTTGTCTATGTATTCACACATGTATGTTTCCGGTTAATACAATTCTAGCATGAATAATAAACTTTTATCATGATATAAGGAAATAAATAATAACTTTATTATTGCCTCTAGGGCATATTTCCTTCAGTCTCCCACTTGCACTAGAGTCAATAATCTAGATTACATAGTAATGATTCTAACACCCATGGAGCCTTGGTGTTGATCATGTTTTGCTCGAGGAAGAGGCTTAGTCAACGGGTCTGCAACATTCAGATCCGTATGTATCTTGCAAATCTCTATGTCTCCCACCTGGACTAGATCCCGGATGGAATTGAAGCGTCTTTTGATGTGCTTGGTTCTTTTCTGAAATCTGGATTCCTTCGCCAAGGCAATTGCACTAGTATTGTCACAAAAGATTTTCATTGGCCCGATGCACTAGGTATGACACCTAGATCAGATATTAACTCCTTCATCTAGACTCCTTCATTCGCTGCTTCCGAAGCAGCTATGTATTCCGCTTCAAAAGTAGATCCCGCCATGACGCTCTGTTTAGAACTACACCAACTGACAGCTCCACCATTTAATGTAAACACGTATCCGGTTTGCGATTTAGAATCGTCCGGATCAGTGTCAAAGCTTGCATCAACGTAACCGTGTACGATTAGCTCTTTGTCACCTCCATATACGAGAAACATATCCTTAGTCCTTTTCAGGTACTTCAGGATGTTCTTGACCGCTGTCCAGTGATCCACTCCTGGATTACTTTGGTACCTCCCTGCTAGACTTATAGCAAGGCACACATCAGGTCTGGTACACAGCATTGCATACATGATAGAGCCTATGGCTGAAGCATAGGGAACATCTTTCATTTTCTCTCTATCTTATGCAGTGGTCGGGCATTGAGTCTGACTCAACTTCACACCTTGTCACACAGGCAAGAACCCTTTCTTTGCTTGATCCATTTTGAACTTCTTCAAAATCTTGTCAAGGTATGTGATTTGTGAAAGTCCAATTAAACGTCTTGATCTATCTCTATAGAACTTTATGCCTAATATGTAAGCAGCTTCACCGAGGTCTTTCATTGAAAAACTCTTATTCAAGTATCCCTTTATGCTATCCAGAAATTCTATATCATTTCCAATTAGTAATATGTCATCCACATATAATATCAGAAATGCTACAGAGCTCCCACTCACTTTCTTGTAAATACAGGCTTCTCCAAAAGTCTGTATAAAACCAAATGCTTTGATCACACTATCAAAGCGTTTATTCCAACTCCGAGAGGCTTGCACCAGTCGATAAATGGATCGCTGGAGCTTGCACACTTTGTTAGCTCCCTTTGGATCGACAAAACCTTCCAGTTGCATCATATACAACTCTTCTTCCAGAAATCCATTCAGGAATGCAGTTTTGACATCCATCTGCCAAATTTCATAATCATAAAATGCGGCAATTGCTAAAATGATTCGAATAGACTTAAGCATCGCTACGGGTGAGAAGGTCTCATCGTAGTCAATCCCTTGAACTTGCCGAAACCCTTTTGCGACAAGTCGAGCTTTGTAGACAGTAATATTACCGTCGGTGTCAGTCTTCTTCTTGATGATCCATTTATTCTCTATTGCTTGCCGATCATTGGGCAAGTCAACCAAAGTCCATACTTTGTTCTCATACATGGATCCCATCTCAGATTTCATGGCTTCAAGCCATTTTGCGGAATCTGGGCTCACCATCGCTTCTTCATAGTTCGTAGGTTCATCATGATCTAGTAGCATGACTTCAAGAACAGGATTACCGTACCACTCTGGTGCGGATCTCACTCTGGTTGATCTACGAGGTTCAGTAGTATCTTGTTCTGAAGTTTCATAATCTTTATCATTAGCTTCCTCACTAATTGGTGTAGGTGTCTTAGAAACAGGTTTCTGTGATGTACTACTTTCCAATAAGGGAGCAGGTACAGTTACCTCATCAAGTTCTACTTTCCTCCCACTCACTTCTTTCGAGAGAAACTCCTTCTCCAGAAAGTTTCCGAACTTAGCAACAAAAGTCTTGCCTTCGGATCTGTGATAGAAGGTGTATCCAATAGTCTCCTTTGGATATCCTATGAAGACACATTTCTCCGATTTGGGTTCGAGCTTATCAGGTTGAACCTTTTTCACATAAGCATCGCAGCCCCAAACTTTCAGAAATGACGACTTTGGTTTCTTGCCAAACCATAGTTCATAAGGCGTCGTCTCAACGGATTTTGATGGTGCCCTATTTAACGTGAATGCGGCCGTCTCCAAAGCATAACCCCAAAACGATAGTGGTAAATCAGTAAGAGACATCATAGATCGCACCATATCTAGTAAAGTACGATTTCGACGTTCGGACACACCATTACGCTGTGGTGTTCCGGGTGGCGTGAGTTGCGAAACTATTCCGCATTGTTTCAAATGTACACCGAACTCGTAACTCAAATATTCTCCTCCACGATCAGATCGTAGAAACTTTATTTTCTTGTTACGATGATTTTCAACTTCACTCTGAAATTCTTTGAACTTTTCAAACGTTTCAGACTTATGTTTCATTAAGTAGATATACCCATATCTGCTTAAGTCATCTGTGAAGGTGAGAAAATAACGATATCCGCCATGAGCCTCAATATTCATCGGACCACATACATATGTATGTATGATTTCCAACAAATTTGTTGCTCTCTCCATAGTACCGGAGAACGGCATTTTAGTCATCTTGCCCATGAGGCACGGTTCGCAAGTACCAAGTGATTCATAATCAAGTGGTTCCAAAAGTCCATCAGTATGGAGTTTCTTCATGCGCTTTACACCGATATGACCTAAACGGCAGTGCCACAAATAGGTTGCACTATCATTATCAACTCTGCATCTTTTGGCTTCAACATTATGAATATGTGTGTTACTACTATCGAGATTCAATAAGAATAGACCACTCTTCAAGGCTACATGACCATAAAAGATATTAGTCATATAAATAGAACAACCATTATTCTCTGATTTAAATGAATAACCGTCTCGCATCAAACAAGATCTAGATATAATGTTCATGCTTAATGCTAGCACCAAATAACAATTATTTAGGTCTAATATTAATCCCGAAGGTAGATGTAGAGGTAGCGTGCCGGCTGCGATCACATCGACTTTGGAACCGTTTCCCACGCGCATCGTCACCTCGTCCTTAGCCAATCTTCGCTTAATTTGTAGTCCCTATTTCGAGTTGCAAATATTAGCAACAGAACTAGTATCAAATACCCAGGTGCTACTGCGAGCATTAGTAAGGTACACATCAATAACATTTATATCACATATACCTTTGTTCACCTTCCCATTCTTCTTATCCGCCAAATACTTGGGGCAGTTCCGCTTCCAGTGACCAGTCTGCTTGCAGTAGAAGCACTCAGTTTCAGGCTTAGGTCCAGACTTGGGTTTCTTCTCTTGAGCAGCAACTTGCTTGCTGTTCTTCTTGAAGTTCCCCTTCTTCCCTTTGCCCTTTTTCTTGAAACTAGTGGTCTTGTTGACCATCAACACTTGATGCTCCTTCTTGATTTCTACCTCTACAGCTTTCAGCATTGCGAAGAGCTCGGGAATAGTCTTATTCATCCCTTGCATATTATAGTTCATCACGAAGCTCTTGTAGCTTGGTGGAAGTGATTGGAGAATTCTGTCAATGACGCTATCATCCGGAAGATTAACTCCCAGTTGAATCAAGTGATTACAATACCCAGACATCTTGAGTATATGCTCACTGACAGAACTGTTCTCCTCCATCTTGCAGCTATAGAACTTATTGGAGACTTCATATCTCTTAATCCGGGCATTTGCTTCAAATATTAACTTCAACTCCTGGAACATCTCATATTCCCCATGACGTTCAAAACGTTGTTGAAGTCCCGGTTCTAAGCCGTAAAGCATGGCACACTGAACTATCGAGTAGTCATCAGCTTTGCTCTGCCAGATGTTCACAACATCTGGTGTTGCTCCAGCAGCAGGCCTGGTACCCAGCGGTGCTTCCAGGACGTAATTCTTCTATGTAGCAATGAGGATAATCCTCAAGTTACGGACCCAGTCCGTGTAATTGCTACCATCATCTTTCAACTTTGCTTTCTCAAGGAACGCATTAAAATTCAACGGAACAACAGCACGGGCCATTTATCTACAATCATACATAAACAAGCAAGATACTATCAGGTACTAAGTACATGATAAATTTAGGTTCAATTAATCATATTATTAAAGAACTCCCACTTAGATAGACATCCCTCTAATCCTCTAAGTGATTACGTGATCCAAATCAACTAAACCATGTCCGATCATCACGTGAGATGGAGTAGTTTCATTGATGAACATCACTATGTTGATCATATCTACTATATGATTCACGCTCGACCTTTCGGTCTCCGTGTTCCGAGGCCATATCTGTATATGCTTGGCTCGTCAAGTATAACCTGAGTATCCCGCGTGTGCAACTGTTTTGCACCCGTTGTATTTGAACGTAGAGCCTATCACACCCGATCATCACGTGGTGTCTCAGCACGAAGAACTTTCGCAACGGTGCATACTCAGGGAGAACACTTCTTGATAATTAGTGAGAGATCATCTTATAATGCTACCGTCAATCAAAGCAAGATAAGATGCATAAAAGATAAACATCACATGCAATCAATATAAGTGATATGATATGGCCATCATCATCTTGTGCTTGTGATCTCCATCTCCGAAGCACCGTCATGATCACCATCGTCACCGGCGCGACACCTTGATCTCCATCGTAGCATCATTGTCGTCTCGCCAATCTTATGCTTCCACGACTATCGCTACCGCTTAGTGATAAAGTAAAGCATTACAGCGCGATTGCATTGCATACAATAAAGCATCAACCATATGGCTCCTGCCAGTTGCCGATAACTCGGTTACAAAACATGATCATCTCATACAATAAAATTTAGCATCATGTCTTGACCATATCACATCACAACATGCCCTGCAAAAACAAGTTAGACGTCCTCTACTTTGTTGTTGCATGTTTTACGTGGCTGCTACGGGCTTAAGCAAGAACCAATCTTACCTACGCATCAAAACAACAACGATAGTTTGTCAAGTTGGTGCTGTTTTAACCTTCGCAAGGACCGGGCGTAGCCACACTCGCTTCAACTAAAGTTGGAGAATCTGTCACCCGCAAGGCACCTATGTGCAAAACACGTCGGGAGAACCAGTCTCGCGTAAGCGTACGCGTAATGTCGGTCCGGGCCGCTTCGTCCAACAATGCCGCCGAACCAATGTATGACATGCTAGTAAGCAGTATGACTTATATCGCCCACAACTAACTTGTGTTCTACTCGTGCATATAACATCAACATATAAAACCTAGGCTAGGATGCCACTGTTGGGTTTCGTAGTAATTTCAAAAAAATTCCTATGCACATGCAAGATCATGGTGATGCATAGCAATGAGAGGGGGAGAGTGTGATCTACGAACCCTTGTAGATCGACAACGGAAGCGTTAACTTGGTTGATGTAGTCGTACGTCTCCACGGCTCGACCGATCAAGCACCAAAACTACGACACCTCCGAGTTCTAGCACACGTTCAGCTCGATGACGATCCCCGGACTCCGATCCAGCAAAGTGTCGGGGAAGAGTTCTGTCAACACGACGGCGTGGTGACGATCTTGAAGTACTACTGTCGCAGGGCTTCGCCTAAGCACCGCTACAATATAATCGAGGACTATGGTGGAAGGGGGCACCACACACGGCTAAGAATATGATCACGTGGATCAACTTGTGTCTCTAGGGGGTGCCCCTGCCTCCGTATATAAAGGCTCAAAGGGGGGGGGGGGCTGGCCGGCCAAGAGGAGGCGTGCCAGGAGGAGTCCTACTCTCTCCGGGAGTAGGACTCCCCCCCTTTCCTAGTTGGAATAGGATTCGTGGAGGGGGGAAAAGAGGAGAGAGGGGAGGAAGGGGGGCCGCCCCCCTCTCCTTGTCCTATTCGGACCAAGGGGGGGAGGGGCGCGCGGCCCATCTATGGCCACCTCTCCTCTCTTCCACTAAGGCCCACTAAGGCCCATATACCTCCCGGGGGGTTCCGGTAACCTCCCGGTACTCTGGTAAAATCCCGATTTCACCCGGAACACTTCCGATATCCAAACATAGGCTTCCAATATATCAATCTTTATGTCTCGACCATTTTGAGACTCCTCGTCATGTCCGTGATCACATCCGGGACTCCGAACAACCTTCGGTACATCAAAATGCATAAACTCATAATATAACTGTCATCGTAACCTTAAGCGTGCGGACCCTACGGGTTCGAGAACAATGTAGACATGACCGAGACACGTCTCCAGTCAATAACCAATAGCAGGACCTGGATGCCCATATTGGTTCCTACATATTCTATGAAGATCTTTTATCGGTCAGACCGCATAACAACATATGTTGTTCCCTTTGTCATCGGTATGTTACTTGCCCGAGATCCGATCATCGGTATCCTATACCTAGTTCAATCTCGTTACCGGCAAGTCTCTTTACTCGTTCTGTAATACATCATCCCGCAACTAACTTATTAGTTGCAATGCTTGCAAGGCTTAAGTGATGTGCATTACCGAGAGGGCCCAGAGATACCTCTCCGACAATCGGAGTGACAAATCGTAATCTCGAAATACGCCAACCCAACATGTAACTTTGGAGACACCTGTAGAGCTCTTTTATAATCACCCAGTTACGTTGTGACGTTTAGTAGCACACAAAGTGTTCCTCTGGCAAACGGGAGTTGTATAATCTCATAGTCACAGGAACATGTATAAGTCATGAAGAAAGCAATAGCAACATACTAAAAGATCGGGTGCTAAGCTAATGGAATGGGTCATGTCAATCAGATCATTCAACTAATGATGTGATCCCGTTAATCAAATAACAACTCTTTGTCCATGGTTAGGAAACATAACCATCTTGGATTAACGAGCTAGTCAAGTAGAGGCATACTAGTGACACTCTGTTTGTCTATGTATTCACACATGTATTATGTTTCCGGTTAATACAATTCTAGCATGAATAATAAACTTTTATCATGATATAAGGAAATAAATAATAACTTTATTATTGCCTCTAGGGCATATTTCCTTCAGCAAGGCCATTGGAGAAGAGGTGGCCCGGCTCTTGGCGGACGGGGTTCATTGTGGAAGTCCTTCACGCAGAGTGGTTAGCCAACCCGGTGCTTGTACTCAAAAAGAACGGCATCTGACGTATGTGTGTGGATTACACCGATTTAAACAAGGCTTGTCCGGCTGACCCTTTTGCCCTCCCCGTCTTGATCAGATCATCCATGCTACGGCGGGTTGCGCACGTTTGATTTTCTTGGATGCTTATTCGGGTTATCATGAGATCAAGATGGCAGTCAAGGATCAGGAGAAGACAACTTTTATCACTCCTTTTGGAGCTTTCTACTATGTGTCTATGCCTTTTGGGCTTAAGAGTGCCCAGGCGACTTACCAACGATGTGTGCAGAATTGTCTTCACGATCAGATTGGGCGTAATGTTCATGCTGATGTGGATGATATAGTGGTAAAATCCAGGAAAGAGGGAACATTGGTCACGGATCTGAAAGAGACCTTCGATAACCTCCGGGTCTACAAAATGACGCTTAACCCGGCTAAGTGTGTTTTTGGAGTCCCAGCCGGCAAGCTCTTGTGTTTTTTGGTGTCCAACCGAGGTATTGAAGCTAACCCGGAGAAAACTAAAGCAATCACATCCCTGGCCAAACCAACATGTATCAATGACGTTCAATGGCTGGCGGGTCGAGTTGCTGCTTTGAGTCGGTTCATAAGCTGGCTAGGGGAGAAGGCGATGCCTTTGTATCAGATGATGAAGAAAACGGATGATTTTGTTTGGAGCGATGCTGCAAACTCTGCTTTTGAGGATCTGAAGACACAGCTTGCAGAGCCGCCGGTTCTTGCTGCTCCAATTGAGAAAGACCCGTTGTTGTTATACGTAGCCGCCAACTCACGAGTTGTTAGTGTGGCGATTGTGGTGGAGCGCAAGGTGGTTGGTAAGGAGCATCCGGTTCAACGGCCGGTTTACTACGTCAATGAGGTGTTAATTGAATCCAAACAACGATATCCACATTGGCAGAAGCTCATATATGGGGTGTTCATGGCGAGCCGGAAACTTAAACATTATTTCTAGGGTCACCCAATTACTGTGGTTAGCTCTGCTCCTTTGGGAGACATCATTCAAAACAGAGAAGCCACTAGACGAGTCTCCAAGTGGGCCATTGAGCTTGGGTCTCATGGGTTGAAGTATGTACCACGTACTGCGATCAAGTCTCAAGCACTAGTTGATTTTATTAATGACTGGACAGAGATGCAGATGCCGGAAGAGAAACCAGACAACACATATTGGACTATTCGCTTTGATGGGTCCAGACAACTGGAAGGCTCGGGGGCTGGAGTTGTTTTAACCTCCCCTCGAGGTGACAAATTTTGTTATGTGTTGCGGCTGATGTTTCCTTGCACTAACAACGCGGCGGAATACGAAGCCTTGCTCCATGGTCTTAGAGTGGCCAAAGAGATGAGCCTGAGCCGGGTCCGGTGTCTTGGCGACTCAGATTTAGTGGCTCAACAAGTATCAGATAAGTGGGATTCCAAAGATCCTCTCATGGCAGCTTATTGTCGTGAAGTTGATGCTGTTGCAGGGCATTTTAAAGGTTATCAGGTGGAGCACATTGACCGTAGGAAGAACGAAACGGCTGATGCTTTAAGCCGGTTGGGATCTCACCATAAGCCGGTGCCACCTAACACCTTTTTGGATGTTTGCATAACCCATATGTTAAGTTACCCACAGAAGAAGATCTAGCCGCTCCTGACCCGGAGGCACAGTTGGTGGTGGCTCTTTATGTCATCCCAGATTGGATAGTGCCGTTCTTGGCTTACATGACCTGGGGAGAGTTGCTAGCGGATGAGACCCTAGCTTGACAGATAACCCGGCGGTCTAAGTCAATGACGATTTTTGATGGAGAACTATACCATCGCAGTGTCTCTGGAGCATTTCAGCGGTGTGTTTCCCCTGAAGAAGGCCAAGAAATACTTCGTGAGATCCATGAAGGAGATTGTGGTCATCACTCCGGGTCAAATCTCTGGTGGCCAAGGCTTTTCGTCACAGTTTTTACTGGTTGACGGCTCACGCTGATGCAGAGGATCTGGTTAGCAGATGTGATGGATGTCAAAAGTTCGCACGACGAGCACATGTGCCGGCTCAAGAGCTCCGGATGATTCCAATCACTTGGCCGTTTGCGGTCTGGGGGCTTGACATGGTGGGACCTTTCAAAAGGTCTAAGGATAAAAATACACATCTTTTAGTGGCAGTTGATAAATTCACAAAGTGGGTTGAGGCAGAGCCAGTGAGTAAGTGTGATGTGGCCACGGCGGTTCAGTTCATGAAAAAGGTGATCTTCCGTTTTGGTTTTCCACACAACATTATCACTGACAATGGCACTAATCTATCCCAAGGGGCTATGGAGGATTTCTGTCAACGTGAGCATATCCGGCTTGATGTTTCTTCTGTAGCTCATCCTCAATCCAATGGTCAAGCTGAGAGAGAAAATCAGGAAATTTTAAAAGGCTCAAACCCCGGCTTATGATTCCTTTACAGCGAACGTCGGGTTGTTGGGTAGAGGAATTACCCTCGGTGCTGTGGAGTATCAACACCACACCTAACAGGTCTACAGGTTACACACTTTCTTCTTGGTGTATGGAGCAGAAGCAGTGTTGCCTAGTGACATCCGTCATGACTCGCCCCGTGTGGTGGCTTATGTTGAAGCTAATAATGAACAAGCCAGACAGGATGCACTTGACTTGTTAGATGAGGAAAGAGAATTAGCAGCGGCTCGATCAGCAATTTATCAGCAGGACCTGCGCCATTATCACATCCACCGGGTTAAGTCCAGGACTTTTCAGGAAGGTGACCTGGTGCTCCGCCTCATCCAGGATCTGTCAGATGCACACAAGTTATCCCCACCTTGGGAAGGACCCTTTTGTGGTCTGCAAGAACTTAAACAACGGGTCATATTACCTCATTGACGTTCGAGAGCACAAAGACTCACGTAAGTCGAAAGAGGAGACCCGCCGGCCGTGGAACATTGCTCAACTTCGGCCATACTACCCCTGAGCCACCGGCTCTCATCATATACATACTTTAACATTGTATATACCATGATAAGTAATAAAGCAGGACCATCAGTCTCTTTTCATTTCAAAGATTACGCATCTCTGTTATTTCTTATTTTCAAATGACTATTAAGGAGCTGATCATATTTGAATCAAGTCTAACCTTTTTCGGTCCGGCTTATGATCGTATTCGAATCTAGCTGCAACTATCATGGTCACTTGGGGGCTTCCTGTTCAAACATAGGTCGTATTCGAACCAAAGAGAACATAGCTGTCGTAACCCTCTTGATCGGCTCAAGGCCAAACTCACTAGGGGGCTTCTTGATCGTATCCGAATCATAGCTTAACCCCTTTTGGGTCCGACTTGGATCGTATTCGAATCAGGGTCGTTAAAAACCTCTCAAGGTCATTTGGGGGCTTCCTATTCAAACATATGTCGTATTCGAACCAAAGAGAACATAGCTGTCGGTACCCTCTTGATCGACGCAACGCCAAAGCCACTGGGGGCTATATGGTCGTATTCGAACCTTAGCTTAACCCCGTTTGTCCGGTTTACTGATCGTATTCGAATCAGAAACCGCCAACCTTCAAATACAAGGTTAAATCGTATTTATTACCTGTTATTTGCCTTTTAGTTCTTTGTTGTCTCAATTTCACAAATAATTAGCATGGTCTTTTTCGCCGGCTGGACTATTTGACAACAAAGCCACCAAGGTATGATGATCATTATGTATTCAGAAGTATTGACTTCTCAAAAAGATGTATTTATCAACTTCATTACCCGGGTTATTTAAACCGGCAGTCTAAATATCAAAGGTACAAGTATGACTATTGTTTACAAGCAATTGCCTGCTGTATTAATCAAAGGGTTATTTTCAGCCTTGTTCTCTTTTTATGTCTATTTTTGTTTTCTACTATGGTAGACATATTGCCTATAAGCCGGATGTTCTAACCCGTTCGGTACTAAGCCGCCAAGCCAGTTTTTTCTTTTGTGTCTACAGGAACAGAGCTGAAGTATTGCAGAAACAATCATAAATATGATGCATATATTGCCATCAGGAAATACAGAATCACACACAATGTTTTATGCACGATGGCATAGGCAAGGCATTCAGTGTTTTCACAGCTAATCTATTACAAGGCTTTTTATAAGCCGATGAAGATGGTTATTACTCCTCCCTCGCCGGTTCACCGCCCTCTGCTGGTTGGAAGCTGGGTTTTGACCAGTCAAAACCGTTCACGGCGACGAATTCTGCTTCTTCGTCAATCAGGCCGGCCGGGTCAACTTCCGGAGCAAATGTATTTTCATGAACAAGCGGGATTAAATCAGTCACCTTGTACGAGGGAGTTGCCATCTTCTTATTTTCAACATCAAAACCCGGCTGATACTTGTCGATGTTGGTTTCATCTCCAAGAATAGTCGCCTGAGGTCGGACTCCGCACGCGCATGCCATGAAGTCATCTTGCTCAAAGGGAGATCCATCTTCCTTCACGGTAGGATATCCTCTGGCTATGTCCACCGGGTCTAGATCTAGCACCCAAGCCTTGGAGCGGCTCAGGGCAGTCAAAGCTTCGGCTCTCGCACAGGAGCGCTTCACTTCTTGAAACCTAGCGGGTAGGATTGATAGTTTCTTTAAGACGTCGCTGAGCCAGTTGGGTCCTTGATTGGCAGGAGAGATGGCGGCAAGTGCCTGTTGTGTGCCAATATACAGTTGCTCCACTAAGGTATACACTACCTTCAGTTTAAACACATGATCTTGGCTCAGATTCTTGCTTCGTGGGCCTGCACATATTTTATAAACAAAGTCAGCTGGCGGCTTATATTCCGGATCAGTAAAAATTACACAAGATCTAAGACAGACGGCTTACCAAAGATGGCGGCCACCATTTGAGACACCCGGACCTTTAAACCGTTCAGCTCTGTTGAAACCTCTTCAAGGGTTGCTTCGGCCTTCTCGGCACGTTGTGTCAGAAGCGTTTTTTCCTCTGCCCAGGTTTTCTTCTTGGCGGTGAAGCTGGTCTTTAATTTTTCTGTCTCAGAGAGACTTACTTGCAATTTGGAGTTAGCAGACTTGATTTCTGCCTCCTGACCCGCTACCCGGGTCTTCGCATCAGTCAATTGCGAGCTCAGTTCAGATAAGGCATTCTGCAAAAAACGTACCCAGATGAGTCAATATTTCGCTCAAGGTTCAAAAGTCAAGATTCAAGTCTCAAGTACTTTACAAAAACCACTTGACACTTGGGGGCTAATGTATGCCAAAACAATTTCTTATGACTCTAAAGACATACTTTAAGTCCCAAGTACTTTACAAAGTAACAACACTTGGCACTTGGGGGCTAATATATGCTATTCAGCAAGTTTCTCAAGGTTAAGACGGATTACGAAGTTCTTTGAATACGGTACAAGACAATTTAAAGTACCGGCTCATTTATGATCAAATGAACCAGCCCTTGGGGACTACAGGTGAAGCTTTGTTCTATTTTATTGAATTCAAGAAAAGTTCCAAAGGTAAAAGTCTTGGCCTATATTATAAAGTCTACAGATCATTCCGGTTCTCTCATAATCTGAAGACTTGGGGGCTGGCGGTATATAGATAAGCCAGAAGAACATACCTCGTATTTCAGCTGCAACTGTTTGACCATTTCGATCTCTGAGTCGCGACTGGAGTGCACATGGCTGAGATAGCCGGATAAAATATCATTAGCATTAAGATGATCATAATGAGCAACATCAAAGCGCACTTTCTATCTCTCCAATGCCTCTTGTTTCGCCGTGTGGCGAGCCAACACGGTTGGATTCCCTGGCTCAACAAAGCAGCTCCTGGTGATCAAAACGTCTTGCGCAGACGGTCATGGCGGGTTGGCTGAGCTTTATGGTCCAATTGCGGAAGGATTCACGGTGGTGTCATCAAACGACGGCTCGGGAGGATTTGTTTCTGCATTGACAGGCGGGTCTTCTGGAGTTTCTATTGATGGAGGAGAAGGTGTCCTTGCCGGTTCAGGAGCAAGGACTGGCGGGTCTTCCGCCGGTTTAGTCACCTTGGCCTTCTTAGACTTAGCTTGGCCACTAAGTGAAAGATTATAGGACTATCAGTATAAAGAGACAATTTGAAAAGCACGGAAGACAAAGGATTTTTCCTTACCCAGGGGCAGTCTTGAAGGCCGGAAACTGGGTTTGAGATGAGTCACCAGAAGAGCGAGATACCTCCTACAAAGATAACACAAAGTAAGTAATACAAGGAAGGACATCCATTAACAGAGAGTCAAAGACAAAGAAATAAACCTCATTCTAGCGTTTTTGGGGAGTTTGTTGAAGAACAACAGCCAGTTCGTCTTCGGTCCAGGCTTGACGGTGGCTCTCATGTTGCTGTCTTATCAAAAGAAAGTGAGGGTCTAGATAAGCCAAAGGGTGTGAAAACCTTACTTTCCGGGTTACGACTCGAAGGTTCTGTGTTGGCAAATGGGCTGAGTCGGAGGAAATAGTTACCTCTTCTTCCACGGCCTGATTGGCCCCAGTGCCGTCCTGGTAATGATCAGTGTTAATAAGATTATTAAAAAGTTGGCCAAGGGAGTCGAGGGCTACCTCCGACTCAGAAGTATCGTTGAGTTTCATCATATCTTCAGCGGTGCTCTTCTTCTTCTTTTTGGACCTCCGAGTCGTTTTCTTGGCTTTTATGGCGGCGACTCCTGATTTCCTGGCAGCTTCGTGGTCATATTTAACTTTCCAGAAATTAGATCTGGCCTGCAGACAGGTAAAAACAAGATGAAAGGTCAGACAAGTATTAAACAATACGGCTGGGAAAAATACAAAGGAGATAGATCAGAGTGTCCTTACTTCTGGCACCGGGTTAAGCTTGCGAAGGGGTTTAACCCGACGATACTACTGTCTTCGTATTTTCCGTTCACCAGAAGGGTTGACATTGAAACAATATCTTCTTCCGTTAGTTGAACGGAGTTGTGATGAAGAGAGTCATCTGGGCCTCCACCATACTCGTACATCAATTTTGACCAACGGCTTAGAGGGATAACCCGCCATGAGATCCAGCAGCGGGTCAGATCAACTCCGGTTAAGCCGTTTCCTAATAAGGCATTAATCCTCTTTATTGATGGGATCAGCTTCTTGCTTTCGACAGCAGTAAGCTTGTCAGGGAGCGCGAACTTGGAATCAAGACGTTCGGGGCGATAACCCGGCAGTTGCTTCTCGTTTGCTGGTGAAATGTCTTGACAATAGAACCAAGTCTGATTCCAGTCTTTTGGATGACTCGACAAGACTATGAGGGGGAAGACAGCGCCCTGCCGGCGCTGAATTGAGATGCCTCTAAGGTCCAAGCTAAGGCCGTTGGTGCACTCGTTCTGCCGGTTCAGATAAAAATATTCTCTAAACGGCTCCATGGTCGGCTCTTCTTGAAGATACACCTCACAGAGCACTTGGAAGTTACAGATGTTAGAAATGGAATTGGGCCCGATATCTTGAGGGTGGAGCTTGAAAAGGTGGAGGACCTCTCTCAAGAACTTTGAGCCGGGCGGTGAGAAGCCACGGTTCATATGGTCAGTAAAAACAATCACTTCGCCATCTCTTGGATTGGGCCGTTCTTCGTCCGGGTTAGGGGCACGGTAAGACATGACGTCTTTTCCTGGCAAAAATCCTATGGTGAAGAACTCCTTCAAACGTTCCTCAGTTATGGTTGAAGGAACCTAGCTAGTTGCGATGGCCCTACGACTAAGTCCTCTCGCTAGGACATCTGCCGTGACAATTCCACGACAAGATCCATGGCTGACCGAGGTCGTGGGCGTGGTGGCTGCGGGGGCCGTGGCGGGTCACTAAAATAATTAGGGTCCCGATAACGCCCACACATGTGGGCGTTAAGGGGTCTGGCCACACGTTTCGTGTGGTATGTAAGAGAACCAGTTCACACGTCTATGTGTGGGCAAAACAAGTAATGCCCACACGCCCGGTCTTTTGCCAATGAGGAATCTCTTCATGCCCAACCGAGTTTAAGTGTGTGCAACTGTCGTCTTTGTCCATGTGGTAAGTACAGGTGGTGACGGAGCCCCTTGCGGTAAGGCGTAGTCCAGCTGAGCCTTCTTCATCAGGCTCAATACCACAACTCGCAGATAGGTTCTTTGGCAATTTCTGAATAAGAAAAACATATCAATTAATAAATAGCTTCGCACATACTCTTACAAATATATTTCTATTAAGTCTATATTTCTACACTATCAAAAGACACAGTACTATGCATTTGTACTATTTAATCATGAATTCTACTAATAAGTATATATGGATTATCTACTAGATTCCACATAGCATATCATCGACTAGATTCCACATAGCATATCATTGGACTCTACACTAAGCATATCATCAACTTACTGCAGTCAGTATAACATACCATTTCATGCCGACCGACCATGGTACTTGTTAGGCAGGTCACGAATGGCACCCCGACAAAGTCATCACGTGGCGGAATTATGTCCCATAGGTTGCGCACCTCCTCCTCGCTCAGCCTCATTCTTTGAGCTACGATGGCTTCATGAAGTGGGTTCTCATCATCTTCATCATCTTCGTCATCTTCATCATCTTCCACCAGGTTGAGATAAATGACAGCCAACTTGGGTCTTTCTGCTCTGAAGGAGAACCGGATCAACTCACCACCAGTAAGACACATGTGGGCGACGAAACGGGCCCATCCATCTCCTCCAATCTGCGACGTATTGCTTCCTTTCTCGACCTCCATAGTGTACGGCCCCCAGGAGCCTCAAATGTCACAGTGTCTCCTGTCAGCTTTTTGAATTTCAACCTCACATTGCATGGGATGATCTGTGTAAAAAAAGCAAAATGACACAATACAGTAATGTCAACACTAAAAATAAAATAGTTGTTACATTTCATCTAATTTCTTACCGCCGCATGACGAAAACTCGGCTGGAAGTAGATGCCGAACAGCTTGCCAGTTGCAAGGCTGCTGGCGCACCTTGACTTGCACAGTCGACATAGTGGTGGTGGTGGCGGCGCCATTTTCCTAAAGCAATATGAGCAAAGGATTAATGATCCACTTCACAGGAAAGAAAAACAGTAGCATGTGATTTTAACTAAATTGGCACCAACATTTTGCCAAAAATAACTTATTACAAAAAAACAAAAACATCTACATATCCATGTACAGAAAAAAATAACAATAAAATGGTGCATACTAAATCAACTAGCCTACTAAATCAACTAAATCAACTAGCCTACTAAATCAACTAAATCAACTAGCCTACTAAATCTACTAAATCAAAATGTTCTAAATCAACTAAATCAACTAGCCTACTAAATCAACTAAATCAAAATGTTGCATATGAACTAGCCTACTAAATCAAAATGTAGCCGGGAGGAGGGAGAAGGAGGGGCGACTCGAGGAGGGAGAAGAGAGTAGGACGGAGGAGGAAGGCGGAGCGAGGAGGGGCCGGCCGGCGGCGAGTCGAGGGAGGACGGAGGAGGAGGGCGGTACCGAGTCCAGCGAGGAGGAGGAGTTGACGACGGCACAGAGGGAAGAGGGGTAGGCGACAGCGGCTGGCCGGGGCGACGGCGGCCGGCAGGGGACGACCGGCGCACGGTGGGGTTGAGGGGGAGTGAGTCTGAGTGTGTGAGTGTGGATCGTGGAGAGGAGTGTACGTGGGGGTGGAGATAGCTAGTTTTAGCAGTAGCACTCTAAAGGCAAAGGCGCTACTGCTGAACTACCTATCAGTAGTAAACGCGCTGCTGCTAGAACTAGCTTCGCGGCGGGGTCGTGGGAATTATAGCAGTAGCGCGGCTTAGAGGAGGCGCGCTGCTGATATGTCTATTTCAGCAGTGCGTATCGACGGAGCGCGTTATTGCTACATTGCAGCAGCGCCTTATTTTAAAACTCGCTGCTGGTAAGATCCTGTGTATAAGCTTTTCCCAAATAGTGTTAGGTAATCCTAACGTCATCTCCTTCTCTCCTTCCTCCTCACGAAGTCATGAAGCACGATTGGATCCAGAGCAGACGCGAAGCCCATCTCCCTTACCACCTCATCCCGAGTTCTAATAAGTGATGGGTTCCAATCCCGCTGCCATCCTGTATCCAAAGACTCCAATTGATCTATGTTGGTTCCACCCCAGGAGTTGTGGCCTCTCCGTCCCCATGGCCCTCTCCTCATTGTAGATTTACTCTGCCTCCAACTCTATTGTTCCAATGGCAGAGCCTAGCGCATAATTACATCGACGATACAGATCAATCCAAGGCACGAGGACGCATCAACCGGTCAATTATCAACCCACGTCATAGTGACCTAGAGCGAACTGCAGAATGACTTCTAGGGAGTATCTCTCTCCTGGTAGGAGAGCACGTCTTGGCATCAAACTACCAGGTCAGCGAACCGTCCATCCTTTGGTTCTGGCATCTACAAAGGGGATGGCAACGGAGGATCTGTGAGAAGTGAGAGTGGAGAGAAGAAACGGGCAGATCGGTCCAAATTGCACCCTCTGTCACCCATCGTCATCTGGTGTAGGTCGGCAGAGGTTGCAGCCCCGAAAGGCCCAGTCTCGCCTGACGGTTGATGCAAGCGCCTGATATACAGATGGATTCAGTCCTCAGCCTCAGCCACGGTCATCATCACATCATGATTTGGTACTCCTTGCAGCCCTCAGTTGTTGCATTCTAAGGTTCTTCCTTTTGTTAAACGAACGTTCTTCCTGGCATAAAAGAACAACAAACGTAGGTAAATCTGGTATAGATGTGTGTTATATAGAAATGATTTTTGATAGTCATATTCTCCTGTTCGTAGAACATTGTTGCAATCTACATGGTGGATATGTGTGATTCGGGTGTTCTTTCAAGCACAGACACACCATATAGGTTAGAAGAAGAAATCGGAAACACAGTGTTATCTGTACTTTTTTACACATGCAGTAAGCTATCTGTAATGTTCATTGTACTATACTGCTAGTTCTAGGCTGCTATCTAGGTAAGCTAGGATATCAATTCATATATGGCCTGCACTCCGGCAGCAGGCCGCCGGCCTCGTGACCTCCTCTGGACGCACCCAAGCAATCTGCAGAGCTGTCTTCTACCAATGTGACAATCAGATCGACGTACACCAAGTCCTGGGAGGTGATCCACAACTACATCCTTTTTTAGTTTTTCGGAAAGCTAAAACTCAACGAAAGAAATAGGACGCCACCAGAGGTCCCCTGCACGTGTTGCTGCTGGTGAGAAGAAGTACAGGGATCCTTGCTTGTTCTTCTCCAGTGCAGGACATCCTTGCCAGTACCTTGCTCCCAGTATCTTCACCGCAAGCACCACGAGAGGAAGAACATGGCTCAGGCATGTACCTTGCTGCCGGTGAAAAATGTGCCCCCGAAGCTTTGTAATTTGGAAACAATTGATATGTGTACGCCGCTTGCCGACTTGCTCTGTAATTTGAAAAACAACTAATCAGTGTACCTTGCTTGCTTGGTATTTAATTTGAAAAAATATCAGTAGGAAAACATTGATTGTGATTTCTGATGGAACAATCTTTAGTAGTGCCAAAAAAATTGAAGTAGATTTAGTTCTACTATTCTACTCCTCTACTTAATGTAGAGAAAATTGCTACAGGAACAACCCGTAGAAAGAAGAAAGAAGAAAGTGCATCCAGAGTCTTTTCAAAATCCAATTGCAATGAATTTAGCCATATTTTGACATTGAATTAGCCATGTAGTGAAAACTAAAAACATTCGGTACTCCAAATGTTATCTCAAACAATTGACGTTAATTGAGATGTAAATTAAGTGTTCAGTGCTCAAAATTCAGTACTCCAAATGTTATCTCAAACAATTACTGTCAATGGTTTATTTTCAGTTTAAACTATGATGCGTTGAAACAGACTAATCTCGCACTATGTTCAGGTTCTGTTAACAGAACATGTTCAGGTTCAAGTTCTATTAACTGGAAATATTTAGATTCGGAAACATTTGTTGGACTGATAGGAACACCTGTAACTGCTACTATTACGCCTCTGTCAATTGTTGGAGTATAACATTGCATTTTTCAATTGCAATATCAATTGCAGTGTAGATGAAGTAAATAAACATGTCAAATATGGATGAACAAAATTCAGTTAGAGCAAAATTGGAAAGGAGCAAAAAAAATGGAGATGTTAGATAATATGTTATCTTAAATGCTAAATGGAGATGATCCACAAGTAAATCATAGGAGATGTTAAATGAAGATGATCCAATAGTAAATCATCGGAGATGTTAAATGGAGATGATCCAATAGGTGTTTAATAAGAGCAAAATTGAAAAAGGAGCAAAGAAATGGCCAATACACCAGTTGAAACTACTGGAGTATAAATTTGTAAAATTTAGTTTAAGTTGCAGATAACTGATTTCAATGATATCAACTCCCTTTCCTAGTTTTAAGTCAATGACCAAGATGGTACATATAGATGAAAAATGGTACGATATGACCAGAGTGAAGAATGATTCTATGTACTGCTTAAAGAACATAACCCGAGCACAACGTCTTCAATACTAACATCATTGGAAGATAATATTCTTAACTGTTGTGGCCAGGCCGAGATACAACAATGATGAGGAGCTGACATTTGGGAAAGGTTAGCACTTCGGTGTTTATGGTACAGACTGGGCACAACGAATTAGTCATAACAGAGATAGAGGAATGAAAGAGAGCTGAAATTAGGATTTGTGCCTCGGCAATTTGATATTACTTTACACATCATTTATCTAACATTCAATTTTAATTTTAACATTAGACAACATGATACTATGTCTACACAATCACTCATTTATACATAAGCATTTTTATTTGGATACATATCATTATAACAAATTTTAACTATCATTTCCATTAAATTCAACAATATTTACCACATATATGCATTGGTAATATTTACAAACTTAAACATTACTAGCATACAACAAACTCCTATTTTAATAACCACATATAAAATAATTAAAGTTAATATAGTTTTATTGTGAAAATTATATTAAATTTTCATTATTTTGCTAGTAACATTTTCTTGAAATAAATTACATTTTTCTAAATCTAAAAGAAGCCCAAAATTTGGCAAAATCACATCGATTCATCTATGGAGTAATGTCTTAGCGATAAGAAAACAAAGCCATATGTCGAATGTTGTTTGGATGTTCTGTAAAAAAATGTAGTTTGGATGGCTAGACAAAGTGTGCTTGACATTTTATATACATTATAGTGCTTTTACATGTGGTTGTGCTTGTTTTATCCATAAATATCTTGGTAGAGGATTCTACAATCAACAAACCTAAGAAATAGATTGCGATTACTTCATCTCCAATTTCCGGATTAACCCGTCAAGTAGTTAGGTCATCTTCTCTTCTATTCTGGATTTGAAATCTTAGTGATGTCTGGTCAATGTTTACTTAGGTTCCACTCCCTCTGTTCCTAAATATATGATGTTTCCAAATGTCATATATTTAATAACGGAGGGAGTAATGCCATTTGAATAGTGTAGTATCAAAGTTTGCAATCAAAGCATTTCCATGTAACAAAGTTTACTTTTGTATTAAAAGATGATGTAACAAATATGTGGTGGACTAGAAGTTTTCTCCATCCGCAAAAAAGACTGGAAGTTATCTTGGTGCAAAGGAAAAAAATCAGTAAGTAGATATTGGTGGGCGAGTTCTTTCAGCTAAGCGGATACTTCCTGTTGTATATGCTTCTCTTCTAGTTGTAGTGTGGATTTTACTTTGAAAATCAAATTGAGTCAATTTGAAAATACCTAAGAGAATTAAGGGCATCTTCAAAGCAGACCCTAAAACGACCCACCACCGTCCGGACCGCGCGGTCTGGATGTGTTTTGCCATCCAACGCGGTCCTATGGTGGTCAGCTCAGTTTGGGGTGGGGGGGGAGTTCAGACCGCCGCCACATAGGACTCCCACACCCCCATCCCACTCAAATCTCCGGCCACCACTCAGGCATTGTTGGACGTCCGCAACCACCACCCACGCGCCCGCTCTCCTTGTAATACAATGCCGTCCACCCAGGATCTGTCCACAGCCGAGGACCCTCTTCCCCTGTCGACGACTTTCATGGAGGACTCCTGTTCCGACAGGTGTTCGGTCAAATGGCATTGATCTTACTTCGAACTTCATGTCGGTTGTAAAGTAAGAAGGATGGCGGGGTACTCGACCATGGAGGATGAGTTGTTGTGTGATGAGTGGTTGGTTGTATATGAGGACTTCGCAGGCAGGAGCGCAAGGGGCTTGGTCTTTTGGCAGAGTGTTCTGTTGGAAATATGAGCAATTTACCGAATGATTTTATTAATAGAAATACTAGATAAAGCATGACTAATATAGTAGAGATAAAACAAGTCATGCGTTCTGACAGAGAGAAGGAAAATAGCTTCTGCATATATGAACCATAGCCTATCATATCTAAAGCAGACAGAATAGCAAGTAGCATATATGAAGTAGAACCTAACATGTGTAGGACAAGGACTAGAACAAGGAACTGTGGAAGAACCTTTAACAGGAAAGACAAGAACACGTACGGGACAGCAGCAGCAGAAGCGCTGGACTTGGGGTCGGTGTCCTCGCCTGCCATGTTGTCGAGGAGGTCGTGGACGTCGGGGAAGAAGTCGTCGTCAGGGAAGTCGTCGTCGGCGACCGGATCGTCCGTGATGAAGCAGCCAGTAGTCGCGTTGAGCGCTCCCCAAAAACCTTATCACCCTTCTCCCGTACACGACTCAAAAGGTGCGGTTTCGGAGGCCTACTGTCCCGACCTGCGGTGCACGCCGCAAGCCGGGATGGGGAAGATCGTAGCAGCAGCGCAGTGCTCAGGAACTTGTGGCGAGAGGAGGAAGAGATTCTGGAGCGCCTCTCTGAGAGGAGTGACCTCCCTTTTATAGGCGCAAGAGAAGGAGGCAAGAGGCTGCACCGGGAGCTGAAGGGAACGCGAGAGATGAAACGAACAGACAGCAGCCCAAGAGTGCAGCGTTCGTATTCAATATCCACTACAGCAAAAACTTTCTAGCTCCCGAGTGACCTTTCGTATACCCGTCGTGCGTGGCAAAAATTTAGACATCGGCTCGGCTCATTCCCGCAACCCGCGGCGCGTCGTGACGAGGTGTGGCATGGCATGGCGAGGCGGGCGGCGGAGGAGGAGCGCGTGTGGATATCCCTCTTGTTCTCATGCTCGTACAAGTGGGGAGAGAACCTCCCTTATAAGGAGGTCCAACTCCCGCTCAACTAGCAATGTGGGACTAAATTTTTGTTCCACCTCTTGCCTTGCACAAATGGGCTGTGTGGGCCTCTAGGATTTATTAGGAATTTCTGAAACTCCTATTGGGCTAGGCCCAAAATAGACAAAATTCCAGCAATCCCCCACCAGATCCGAGAGGCACACAAAAATTTGCCTTTGGTTCCAAAACACTGTTTTATATACCGGTACTACAGTGGAGACTGTTAAGTTGAACTTGCACCTAGAACTCTATGCTACACTAGTAAGCAACTTGAATAGTGGACTGGGCCTTGAACTGCAAGTTTTCTGCGAATCTAGCTTCACATAAAGCCTTGATCGATACGTGGCTACCGTGGGTCTTCCCCACGGGTGGAGCTTATGCGTCATACTCCGTGACCTTTCATGAGTTTACTAGAGAGAACCCTAATCTCATAGATTGCGATGTTTGACAATCAGACTCGTATAGGTGTGTTCTTCAAAAGATGTTCTGCAGGGTAACATCTCTGCTTAAATAAGCCACTTAGAACACATTAAGATATACATCAACCTGCCATGCAGATAAGGAGAGTATTGCATCTTCATGGAGTGGTATTGTGAATAATAAGGATACTCTCCTCTCAGTTGACCAACAGCTTGTCTTCCACATCTAATTCACGGGATCTCCGATCACAAAGAATAGGTTACCACTGTGAACAACTCATATTGTGGGTCTCATACCCATCTCCCTCGATGCATTATCTATCACATTACGTGATAGACCCTTAGTAAAAGGATCTGCCAGATTTTTAGATGTTTTTCATTTTCCTGACAGAATTTAACCTTCTCTGAACGTGTCTTGATGACTTCATGTTATCCTTTGAACTGCTCACTTTCGTGATCACAGTTTGATTGTTGCAGTTCATAAGGACACCCGATACAGGTTTCTCAACAACTGGCAAGTCATTCAAGAGCCGGCGAAGCCAATCTGCTTCAACCGTAGCTGTATCTAGTGCTGTGAGTTCTGCTTCCATTGTTGACCTCGTTAAGATGGTCTGCTTGCAAGACTTCCAAGAAACAGTGCCACCTCCATGAGTTAATACATAACCGCTCATGGCCTTTATCTCATCAGCATCTGAGATCCAGTTTGAGTCACTATACCCTTCAAGCACCTTTGGATGCCCGGTGTAGTGAATTCCATAATTTGCAGTGCCTTTCAAATAACGCAAATCTCTTTCTAGAGCTTTCCAATGCACATCTCCTGGTTTTGAAACAAACCGACTCAGTTTGCTAACAGCAAAAGAGATGTCAGGTCTTGTAGCACTGGCTATGTACATAAGCGAGCCAATCATCTGAGAATACTTCAATTGGTCTCTAGCAATTCTTCGATTCTTTCGAAGCAACACACTAGCATCATATGGTGTTGGAGAGGGCTTGCAGTCACTATAGCCAAAGCGACTCAAGATCTTTTCCACATAGTGAGATTGAAGCAAAGTAATCCCACCATCATCGTCTCTCAACAACTTGATGTTCAGAATGACATCAGCCACTCCTAAATCCTTCATCTCAAAACAACGAGATAGGAAATCCTTGACCTGCTTAATAACTTTCAGATTTGTTCCGAAAATCAGTATGTCATCAACATACAAGCACAGGATAACTTCCTCGCCCCCACCATGGCGATAGTACACACATTTGTCAGCTTCGTTCACAACAAAGCCTGCAGCTGTTAAAGTTCTTTCAAACTTCTCATGCCACTGTTTGGGTGCTTGCTTAAGTCCATACAAAGACTTCAACAACATGCACACTTTCCCTTCCTGACCATCTAGTACAAACCCATCTGGTTGTTCCATATAAATTTCCTCGTCCAACTCTCCATTTAGGAAAGCAGTCTTAACATCCATTTGATGAACGACAAGACCATGCAAGGCAGCTAGTGAAAGTAGAACTCGAATAGTAGTTAGTCGAGCCACAGGTGAGTAAGTATCAAAGAAGTCTTCACCTTCCTTTTGGGTTGTAACACCCTCGATGCGACTATATCTCCCACGTGTCGAGGCACGACTTAGAGGCATAATCGCATTGAAGGCATATCTCGCAAGTTAGGCAATCTTCACAACATCCCATGTAATATAGATAATAAAAGGGGAGATAACATAGTTGGCTTACACTCGCCACGTCAATCAAGGTACATAAATAACATTACATCATCCAAACACTCATGGCCCGAATACGGCGCCAAAATAAAAGATAACCCAACATGCGACACGGTCCCGCTCACCCCCAACAGGGCACCACTACTGATCATCAGGAAAAGAAACATAGTATCATTGAGAGTCTTCGTCGAACTCCCACTTGAGCTCAAGCGCGTCACCTGGAGCGGAATCATCAGTCCCTGCATCTGGTGTAATGGTAATCTGTGAGCAACAGGGACTCAACAATCTCGCACCCTCGTGATCAAGACTATTTAAGCTTAAAAGGTATGGCAAGGTAAATATGTGGAGCTGCAGCAAGCGACTAGCATATATGGTGGCTATCCTGTTCGCAAAAGAGAGCGAGAAGAGGAGGCAAAGCGCGAGCGAGAAACTAGAGAGCAACCTCCGCAAGCATTACTCCAACATCGTGTCCACTTCCCGGACTCCGCCGAGAAGAGGCCATCACGGTAACACACTCAGTTGATTCATTTTAATTAAATTAAGGTTCAAGTTATCTACAACCGGACATTAACAAATTCCCATCTGCCCATAACAGCGGGCACGGTTTTCGAAAGTTCAAATCCGTGCAGGGGAGTCCCAACTTAGCCCATGACAAGCTCTCACGGTCAACGAAGGAATAGACCTCCTCCCGAGACGTTCCGATCAGACTCGGTACCTCGGTTCTTCAAGACACTTTGACAGGTTAAAACAAGACCAACAACACCGCTCGAATGTGCCGACAAATCCCGATAGGAGCTGCACATATCTCGTTCTCAGGGCACACTCAGGTGAGCCAGACGTTGGGTAGGCCAGCCCAGAGTTGCCCCTGGTAGCCCCGGACATCGCTCGGTTGGACCAACACTTAGAGTAGCACTGGCCCAGGGGGGTCTAAATAAGATGACCCTCGGGCTCTGGAAACCCAAGGGAAAAACAGGCTAGGTGGCAAATGGTAAAACCAAGGTTGGGCATTGCTGGAAAAGCTTTAATCAAGGCGAACTATCAAGGGGATCCCATTATAACCCAACCGTGTAAGGAACGCAAAATCCGGGGACATAACACCGATATGACAGGAACTAGGGCGGCAAGAGTGGAACAAAACACTAGGCGAGAGGCCGAGCCTTCCACCCTTAACCAAGTATATAGATGCATTAAGATAACATGGCAATATAATGATATCCCAACAAGTAAATAATGTTCCAACAAGGAACGGTCTCCAATCTTCACCTGCAACTAGCAATGCTATAAGAGGGGCTGAGCAAAGCGGTAACATAGCCAATCAACGGTTTGCTAGGACATGGTGGGTTAGGGGTTTGACATGGCAATTTGGGAGGCTTTAAAGCAAGTGGTAGGCATCGTAGCATTGGCATAGCAAAAGAGCGAGCATCTAGCATAGCAAAGATACTAGTGATTTCGAGGGTACGATCATCTTGCCTGCAAAGTTGTCAGGTTGACTAGATCCTCGAAAGCAAACTCAACGGGCTCCTCGTTAGCGAACTCGTCTCCCGGCTCTACCCAAACAAGACAGACAAGCAAACGGAACACAATCAACCAAGTGCAAGGATCAAACAATATGATGCAAACATGTTATGCTATGCGGGATGCGATGCGGGATGCATATGCAAGATTTGACAAGGGATGCATGAACCTAGCCTCAACATGGAAATCCAAGTGTACCACTGGAAAGATAAGATGAAATCGCTTGAAAACGATATAAAGAACGCTGGAATCAGAGCTACGGTTTGGAAATGGCAAGCAATTCAAATATGACCACGGTCTACGATATACAGCAAGTAGCCATCTAAATGCAACACGATGAACATGCTACAACACTCAAACATGGCATAAAAATACATGGCAGGGATGCATTCAAGATGCTTAACAAAAGTCTGGCACTGAGCTATGGCCAATTCATCCATTAACAGGTTCAAACAAGTATGGCAAAAATGCATATGGCAACCAGATTTCAGACTTAGTGAAATTAACACTTGTCTGGAATTTCAGATCAGGTCGCACACTTCGGAGCAACAAAACTACATGCTACAAGACCTGAACATGGCAAAGTAAAGCATGGCATGGAGCTACTCAAAGAGCTTAACAAAAGTCCCTTAGTGACCTTGAGCCAAAAGGGATCAGAAAATACAATTGCAAGCATGTGAACATGGCAAAAACATAATCAGTTCTCAGACTTAGTGAAAACTGGATCATGCTGAAAACAGATATCAAGTAGGCATGTTTACGAGCTCGATGCACTCACTACGCAGCAAGTCATGACAATCTAAGCATACACCCATCAAGAATACACAAAATTCAAGCTAGACATGGCAAGAACAATAGCATAGCATGCATGGATCAACTACAACATCATCGGCAAAATTGCTAACAAGTAGACAATCTACCCGGAATCACGAAGTAGCAAAAGTAGAGATCGATTGACTCAAGCTAGGTTGCTCCATAATTGCAAAAAGACATAGATGGATAGATCACTACAAGATTAACAAAATATCCATACTGATCATCCTCAAAAGAGGCACGGATCACTAGGTAACAGCATGAACATATGGCCATATGAGATAAACAACTCAAGGACTTAGTAAAAAAATGCTAAGTCCCTGAAATCAGCATTACCAAGTGCCTCACTTTGCAAGCTCGTGCTAGTCACCACACACATCACAAAAATACATGGGTTGCACCTCTGGAAAGGTGGCAAAACCCTTAACAAAACATATGTAGAGATCATGGGCATATCATGCACATAATAAACATGGCAAAAATGACAAATATCTAAATGGAGTAGCAGATCTGACAATTATCTCAAATAGCACTCTTCTAACAGCATTTCGGGCATCAAGATGAACTCAAATGAAAATGATGCAATGAGATGAAATGATATACTCTCTGAGAAGAACATTTTGATATGCTATATGCCCAAATCGGAGCTATGGATGAGGAGTTACGACAGGTCAAAGTATGCAAAAAACTACTAAGATTAGGGTTTCGGGGAAAAGAGGTCAACCGAATCCAGATCTGGCACTGTTCACGCGCGGGTTATGAGGTTCGACGGCCGGAGCTCGAGTTTGCCGGAGAAGCAGGGGCCTCACCGGAATGGAAGAAGAAGACCGGGGCGAGGCGAGGCCGGAGGCGGCGGTGGCGATGGCGGCGCCGGGAGGCGGCGGTCGGCGGTGAGGCGGCGAGTGGCGGGGCGGCGGCGAGTGGCGGGGCAACGGCTGCCGGCCGGACTTGCGGTTGCCGCTGGACGACGGCGGCCGGCGATGGCGGCGAAGAACGACGTCGAGCGGAGGTAGGTGGCGGCGGAGCGCGGAGAGGGAGGTAGGTGGCGGCGGGGCGCGGCCTGGTTGGCGGCGCGGGAGGGCCGTCGGCGGGCTCCGCGGGCCGGCGGCGGAGGAGATGTGGCCGGGCCAACCGGCGGGCGACACGTGGCGGCGGCGGGGCTATGCGGACATGTCCGCCGGTGGACGTTTTTGTCCGGCGGCGGCGGATGAAATGGATCTAGGGTTTCGGGGGAGGAGAAAAGAAATTTCGAAGGGGGTTCTTTAAATAGGCATAGGAGGAGCTAGGAGAGTCCAAATGAGGTGCGGTTTTCGGCCACGCGATCGTGATCGAATGCTCTAGATGATGGAGAGGGTTTTGGTGGGTTTTGGGCCAACTTGGAGGGGTGTTGGGCTGCAACACACACGAGGCCTTTTCAGTCCCTCGGTTAACCGTTGGAGTATCAAACGAAGTCTAAACGATACGAAACTTGACAGGTGGTCTACCGGTAGTAAACCAACGCCGCTTGACAAGTCCCGGTCCAATCCGGAAATGTTCAATCCCCACACACGAAAGAAAGGTAGAAATGACCACCGGAGGAGAACGAAGCGCCGGAATGCAGAACGGACAACGGGGAAAATGCTCGAATGCATGAGATGAACACATATGCAAATGCAATGCACATGATGACATGATATGAGATGCATGACAACGATAACAACACACGGAGACAAAGACCCGAACCCGAGAAAATAAAATAACTTAAAGCCGGAAACGGCAACAGTTGGAGTACAAATTGGGTAAATCATATCCGGGGTGTTACAACACTCCACCACTACGAAAGGATCTCGTCCCGAGATCTAGGACTGAAAGAACGCCGGGTATTCAGAACTGAGATGATCCTCGCGTTCCCAGGTAGCTTCACGGTCGGAATGGTGTGACCACTTGA
Organism: Triticum aestivum; assembly: GCF_018294505.1. NCBI lineage: Eukaryota > Viridiplantae > Streptophyta > Magnoliopsida > Poales > Poaceae > Triticum > Triticum aestivum. The sequence goes on from NC_057812.1 coordinate 36,543,112, forward strand.
CTTTGAGTAATTTGATTGACTTGTTGCGAGTCTTGCGTTCAGTCTCTTCAAGAATAGCAACTGGGTGCTCACGATAAGAGAGAACTTTTTGGAGCTCAATGTCCTCGAAATTGACGATGCGGTCAGGAGTCTTGAAGCACTTTCAGAGCTGAGAGACATGGAACACATCATGAACATTTGCAAAGTTTGAAGGAAGCTCGATTTTATAGGCGAGATCGCCTCTCTTGCGGACAATCTTGAAAGGTTCCACGTATCTGGGGGCAAGCTTCCCTTTGATACCGAAGCGACGAGTACCTTTCATAGGAGAGACACGGAGGTAAACATGATCTCCGATCTCGAAAACCAAATCACGGTGCTTACTATCATAGTAGGTCTTCTGGCGGGATTGGGCTGCTTTGAGGTTATCTCGAATGACTTTACACATTTCCTCTGCCTCTGTGATTAAGTCATTACCCAAAAGCTGACGTTCACCGGTTTCGGACCAGTTGAGAGGGGTACGACACTTCCTGCCATACAGAATTTCAAATGGGGCCTTGCCCGAACTTGCTTAAAAACTGTTGTTGTAGGAGAATTCAGCATAAGGAAGACAATCCTCCCACTTAATGCCAAAGGAGATCACACAAGCCCTGAGCATATCTTCAAGAATCTGGTTAACACGCTCGACTTGACCGCTAGTTTGAGGATGGAAAGTTGTGCTGAAGCGGATGTTGGTGCCCATGGCCTTTTGAAAAGAATCCGAAAACTTGGAGGTAAAGATGATGCCACGGTCTGAAGAGATCACCTGAGGAATACCGTGCAGAGAGACAATTCGAGAGGTATAGTGTTCCGCCAATTGAGCTGGAGTGATTGACTCTTTGATAGGCAGAAAATGAGCCACTTTAGTGAGTTTGTCGATGACAACGAATATAGCATCATTGCCACGTTTGGACTTTGGAAACCCAATCACGAAGTCCATTTCAATGTGGTCAAACCTCCATTCTGTAATGGCAAGAGGTTGGAGGAGACCAGCTGGCCTTGGTGTTCTGCCTTCACTCTTCTACAGACATCACACTCATTCACGAATTGAGCAATCTCGCGCTTCATTCGAGTCCACCAATAAGCCTGCTTAAGGTCCTGATACATCTTCGTGCTCCCAGGGTGGATGGAGAGGAGAGAATTGTGAGCCTCGTTCATGATCACTTTACGAAGGTCACCTTTGGGTACAACAATACGATCCTCGAAGAAGAGAGTATTCTTGTCATCAAGGCGGTAGCACTTGTACTTGGGTTGACTCTTGGCAATCCCAATCTTCACCTTTTTCACCATAGCATCAAGAAGCTGGGCTTGGTGAATCTCGTCTTCCAAGGTAGGAGAGACTTGAAGGTTGGTGAGGAAACCTTGAGGAACAACTTGCAGATTAAGTTTGCGAAAAGCTTCACAAAGCTCGGGTTGATAAGGCTTGAGAATAAGACTGTTGCAATAAGCCTTTCTGCTCAATGCGTCAGCAATCACATTGGCCTTGCCTGGAGTATACTCGATACTCGGATTATACTCTTGAATCATTTCGACCCATCGAGTTTGCCTGAGGTTGAGATTAGGCTGAGTGAAGATGTACTTGAGACTCTTGTGATCAGTGAAAATGTCCACTTTTCTTCCCAGTAAGAGATGTCTCCAAGTCAAAAGAGCATGCACAACTGCCGCCAAATCGAGATCATGAGTGGGGTAGTTCTTCTCATTGGGTTTCAACTGGCGAGAGGTATAAGCAACAACTTTCTTCTCTTGCATCAACAATGCGCCAAGACCTTGGAGAGAGGCATCACAAAAGACCTCGTACGGCTTGGATTCATCAGGCGGAGTCAGAATTGGAGCAGTGATCAATTTCTCTTTCAAAGTGTTGAAAGCAATGTCACACTCCGGAGACCAAACGTACTTGACGTGCTTCTGGAGAAGATTTGAGAGAGGCTTCGCGATCTTATAAAGTTTTTCAACGAATCTTCGACAATAGCTTGCGAGATCGAGGAAGCTACGGAGTTGTTTCACGTTCTGAGGAGGTTCCCAATTCACAATTGTAGAGACCTTCTCAGGATTCACCGCAATGCCCTTGGCAGAGATGATATGACCAAGATAAAGAACCTCATCGAGCCAAAATTCGCACTTGGAGAACTTGGCGTAGAACTGGTGTTCCCTCAGCTTATCAAGCACCAAACGCAAGTGCTTGGCATGATCTTCCTTGTTCTTCGAGAAAACCAGAATGTCGTCGAGATAGACCAAAACGAAGTCATTGGTGTAGGCGTTGAAGATGAAGTTCATCATGCGAGAGAACATCGGAGGAGCGTTGACGAGGACAAAAGACATGACAATGTATTCATATGAACCATAGCTTGTCCTGAAAGCTGTCTTGGGAATATCTTGCTCGCGAATACGAATCTGATGATAACCCATACGGAGATCAAGTTTGGAGAATACTTGAGCACCTTTGAGTTGTTCGAACAGCTCGTTGATGTTGGGAAGTGGGTATTTGTCCTTGATGGTCTTCTTGTTCAATGGATGGTATTCAACACAAAGTCGGTCTGTTCCATCCTTCTTCTTCACAAAAGAACACCACAACCCCACGTAGAAGAACTAGGCCGGATGAGACCCATTCTCTCTTGAATATCGAGTTGCTTCTTCAGCTCCTTCAACTCTTCAGGTCCGAGCTTCTAAGGACGCTTGCACACTGGTTCCGTACCGGGCTCAAGATCAATGAAGAATTCAACTGGCTGGTGCGGAGGCATTCCTGGAAGCTCTTCTGGAAAGACGTCTTGATATTCGCAAATGACTGGAATTTGCGAGATAGCATACAGTTCACCCTTCTCATTGAGAGAAAACAGACCGATGGTATCATCACGAGCGGCAAAGACAATTACATCCTCAGACGAATGAGTCAATTGAATCTGCCTGGCTGCACAATCAAGATGCGCCTTGTGCTTAGAAAGCCAATCCATTCCGAGAATAAGATCAATATCCGAGTTACCAAGAACCACCGGAGAAGAGAGAAACTTGTAATCGCCCAACGTGATAGTAACATCCGGGGCCATAGCGCTTGCATTCATGAATTTACCCGGAGAAACAACAGATAACTGTCTAGGCAAATCTTGTAAAGGCAACTCATGCTTAGAAACAAATGGTCTCGAGATGAAACAATGCGATGCACCAGTGTCAAAAAGAACTTTGGCAGGAATATCGTTAACAGGAAGGTTACCCATGATGACATCTGCTGAGTCCTCTGCCTGGGCTGCATTCAACAAGTTGACCTTGGCGGACTTGGTGTTATGCTTGACCACAGCTGTACTTGCCGATCTCACTGGAGGAGGAGGAGGAAGACGCCTCTGGTTGAGACACTTGTTGGCATAGTGACACTTCTGTTGGCACTTGTTGCACGTGACCTCTGAAAGCGGACGGTGATACGGAGCACTCGATCTTGGAGCTTGAGATGAAGTCTTGTTCTGAAAGCCAGGGTTGGGTGGGTGGGAAGATCCACTGCCACCTTTGCTCTTCTGCTGATACGGCTGACGGAAAGGAGGAGGAGGAAGCCAATACTTCTGCTGCTTGGCCACTTGAGTAGAGGAAGAAGGAGTAGCATCTCTGACTCGCTTCTTGGAAGCATCACACCTCGGCTGAGCAGCCTCTTGCTTCAATGCCATGTTGTAGAACTCATCGTACCTCAAGGGCTCAAAGAGAACAAGAGCTAGCTGAATTTTTTCTCTGAGACCACCCCTGAACTGGTATATCATGCTCTTCTCATCAGGGACGTCCTGCTTGGTAAAGTGGGCGAGCTTCTGAAACAACTTGTTTTAGTCATAGACAGACAAAGAGCCTTGCTTCAGGTTGCGGAATTCCTCACGCTTGCTTTGAACCAGGCTCTGAGGGATATGGTGAGCTTTGAAGTCTTGACGGAATTCATCCCGGGTAATAACACGTCTACCTCTGGAACCCTTGTACTGCTGGAACCATTCTGCAGCTTGATCTTTGAGTTGGAAGGAAGCAAACTTGACGAAGTCCTCAGGCCTGACATTACTGCACTCGAAATGCTTGCACAGATCCACAAGCCAATCATCAGCATCAGTTGCCTCAACACAATTGCTGAAAGTCTTTGGCCCGTTAGCAAGGAACTGGTTGAGTGTAGCAAAGTGATTCTGATTGTTGCCTTGGTTCCCTTGGTTGCCTTGATTGCGCTCTTGAAGAATTTGCATGATCAACTGTGTGTTTGCATTGGTTGCGGCCATCACAGCTTCCCATGCCTCCGGAGGAGGTGGAGGTGGTGGCAGATCTTGATTCTGATTCTGACTGGTGCTCTTAGCGGGAGCCATCTTGAAGAGGTTGACCACCGTTAGCACATAGACAGATAAAAGAAGCTGAATCCAACGGAATGAAAATTGCAACATATAGTCTTCACATACGAACAAAATGAACGAATGCATTCCTCTTGAAATGGTCACATATCCATAAATTGAGAAGCCACTTAGAATTAAGGTAGAGAAATAAATCAACAAGGTACGGATCAAGAATGAATAATCGGTAAGAAATCCCAATCTCAAACCAATATCCGTGGAAGAAGAACTAGAGCTACGAGCATTCCCACCTATGAAACTCCTGAACCTTTCCTGTTATGCAATCAGGTGTTGGGGATACAGGGGAAGCATAATATCTCACCCAAATCTAGCAAATCCTACATCGAGCTATACCCATCCTTCAACACATAACCGAGAAAAACTTCGGAAACCATCTACCTCAACCTTCGAAAAGCATCCGTTATACAAGTTATGGCGATACTCCCGAACTCCCGCCCCAGTACTGGGTGGCGTCGAGGTTATCTCTCCAACGAACTAAATAAAAGAAATTTTCGATGTCGGCGTACTAAACTCAGGTATTCCAGAACTGCAACGATAAAATTATGACGAAAACACCTCGGAGCTCAACTCCCCGGGACACTTCCACAAAACCCCTGACAGGAGGCACCAAGACAATGTTCTCGTCATAAAACCATCGGAACGATTCCAAGATACTCGCGTGATCCTAAATTTTTTTTCTGTGAAATTTGAGAAGAGAAGAGTCAAAACTCTACGTCAGGATGCCTTACCAGAGCGATGAGGAGACTGGGGAGTAAAAAGAATTCCTAAACTCTCCGATATATAATTCCTAAATGACTCAAAACATTTTTCTAGACACAACTCGGCTGCTAAAAAAACGATCAAGCAATGGGGCTCCTAAGGTCGGGGAAGGCTCTGATTACCAACTTGTAACACACTCGATGCGACTATATCTCCCACTTGTCGAGGCACGACTTAGAGGCATAATCGCATTGAAGGCATATCTCGCAAGTTAGGCAATCTTCACAACATCCCATGTAATATAGATAATAAAAGGGGAGATAACATAGTTGGCTTACACTCGCCACGTCAATCAAGGTACATAAATAACATTACATCATCCAAACACTCATGGCCCGACTACGGCGCCAAAATAAAAGATAACCCAACATGCGACACGGTCCCGCTCACCCCCAACAGGGCACCACTACTGATCATCAGGAAAAGAAACTTAGTATCGTTGAGAGTCTTCGTCGAACTCTCACTTGAGCTCAAGCGCGTCACCTGGAGCGGAATCATCAGTCCCTGCATCTGGTGTAATGGTAATCTGTGAGCAACAGGGACTCAGCAATCTCGCACCCTCGTGATCAAGACTATTTAAGCTTAAAAGGTATGGCAAGGTAAATATGTGGAGCTGCAGCAAGCGACTAGCATATATGGTGGCTATCCTGTTCGCAAAAGAGAGCGAGAAGAGGAGGCAAAGCGCGAGCGAGAAACTAGAGAGCAACCTGCGCAAGCATTACTCCAACACCGTGTCCACTTCCCGGACTCCGCCGAGAAGAGGCCATCACGGTAACACACTCAGTTGATTCATTTTAATTAAATTAAGGTTCAAGTTATCTACAACCGGACATTAACAAATTCCCATCTGCCCATAACCGCGGGCACGACTTTCGAAAGTTCAAATCCCTGGAGGGGAGTCCCAACTTAGCCCATGACAAGCTCTCACGGTCAACGAAGGAATAGACCTCCTCCCGAGACGTTCCGATCAGACTCGGTACCTCGGTTCTTCAAGACACTTCGACAGGTTAAAACAAGACAAGCAACACCGCCCGAATGTGCCGACAAATCCCGATAGGAGCTGCACATATCTTGTTCTCAGGGCACACTCAGATGAGCCGGACGTTGGGTAGGCCAGCCCAGAGTTTCCCCTGGTAGCCCCGGACATCGCTTGGTTGGACCAACACTCAGAGGAGCACTGGCCCGGGGGGTCTAAATAAGATGACCCTCGGGCTCCGGAAACCCAAGGGAAAAAGAGGCTAGGTGGCAAATGGTAAAACCAAGGTTGGGCATTGCTGGAAAAGCTTTAATCAAGGCGAAATATCAAGGGGTTCCCATTATAACTCAACCGCCTAAGGAACGCAAAATCCGGGAACATAACACCGGTATGACGGGAACTAGGGCGGCAAGAGTGGAACAAAATACTAGGCGAGAGGCCGAGCCTTCCACCCTTAACCAAGTGTATAGATGCATTAAGATAACATGGCAATATAATGATATCCCAACAAGTAAATAATGTTCCAACAAGGAACGGTCTCCAATCTTCACCTGCAACTAGCAACGCTATAAGAGGGGCTGAGCAAAGCGGTAACATAGCCAATCAATGGTTTGCTAGGACATGGTGGGTTAGGGGTTTGACATGGCAATTTGGGAGGCTTGAAAGCAAGTGGTAGGCATCGTAGCATTGGCATAGCAAAAGAGCGAGCATCTAGCATAGCAAAGATACTAGTGATTTCGAGGGTATGATCATCTTGCCTGCAAAGTTGTCAGAGTTGACTGGATCCTCGAAAAAAAACTCAATGGGCTCCTTGTTAGCGAACTCGTCTCCCGGCTCTACCCAAACAAGACAGACAAGCAAACGGAACACAATCAACCAAGTGCAAGGATCAAACAATATGATTCAAACATGTTATGCTATGCGGGATGCGATGCGGGATGCATATGCAAGATTTGACAAGGGATGCATGAACCTGGCCTCAACATGGAAATCCAAGTGTGCCACTGGAAAGATGAGATGATATCGCTTGAAAACGATATAAAGAACGCCGGAATCGGAGCTACGGTTTGGAAATGGCAAGCAATTCAAATATGACCACGGTCTGCGATATACAGCAAGTAGCCATCTAAATGCAACAAGATGAACATGCTACATCACTCAAACATGGCATAAAAATACATGGAAGGGATGCATTCAAGATGCTTAACAAAAGTCTAGCACTGAGCTACAACCTATTCATCCATTAACAGGTTCAAACAATCATGGCAAAAATGCATATGGCAAACAGATTTCAGACTTAGTGAAATTAACACTTGTCTGGAATTTCAGATCAGGTAGCACACTTCGGAGCAACAAAAGTACATGCTACAGGACCTGAACATGGCAAAGTAAAGCATGGCATGGAGCTACTCAAAGAGCTTAACAAAAGTCCCTTAGTGAGCTTGAGCCAACAGGGATCAGAAAATACAATTGCAAGCATGTGAACATGGCAAAAACATAATCAGTTCTCAGACTTAGTGAAAACTGGATCATGCTGAAAACAGATATCAAGTAGGCATGTTTACGAGCTCGATGCACTCACTACGCAGCAAGTCATGACAATCTAAGCATACACCCATCAAAAATACACAAAATGCAAGCTATACATGGAAAGAACAATAGCATAGCATGCATGGATCAACTACAACATCATCGGCAAAATTGCTAACAAGTAGACAATCTGCCCGGAATCATGAAGTAGCAAAAGTAGAACTCGGTTGACTCAAGTTAGGGTGCTCCATAATTGAAAACAAAGACATGGATGGATAGAGCACTACAAGATAGACAAAACATCCTTACTGTTCATCCTCAAAAGAGGCACGGGTCACTAGGTAACAACATGAACATATGGCCATATGAGATAAACAGCTCAAGGACTTAGTAAAAAATGCTAAGTCCCTGAAATCAGCATTACCAAGTGCCTCACTTTGCAAGCTCGTGCTAGTCACCACACACATCATAAAAATACATGGGTTGCACCTCTGGAAAGGTGGCAAAACCCTTCAAAAAACATATGTAGAGATCATGGGCATATCATGCACACAATAAACATGGCAAAAATGACAAATATCTAAATGGAGTAGCAGATCTGACAATTATCTCAAGTAGCACTCTTCTAACAGTATTTCGGGCATCAAGATGAACTCAAATTAAAATGATGCAATGAGATGAAATGATGTACTCTCTGAGGCGAACATTTTCATATGCTATATGTCCAAAACGGAGCTACGGATGAGGAGTTACGACAGGTCAAAGTATGCAAAAAAATACTGAGATTAGGGTTTCAGGGAAAAGAGGTCAACCGGATCCAGATCTGGCAATGTTCACGCGCGGGTTACCAGGTTCGACGGCCGGAGCTCGAGTTCGCCGGAGAAGCAGGGGCGTCGCCGGAATGGAAGAAGAAGACCAGGGCGAGGTGAGGCCGGAGCCGGCGGTGGCGATGGCGGCGCCGGGCGGCGGTCGGCGGTGAGGCGGCGAGTGGCGGGGCGGCGGCTGCCGGCCGGACTTGCGGTTGCCGCTGGACGACGGCGGCCGGCGATGGCGGCGAAGGGCGGCGTCGGGCGGAGGTAAGTGGCGGCGGGGCGCGGCGAGGGAGGTAGGTGGCGGCGGGGCGCGGCCCGGTTGGCGGCGCGGGAGGGCCGTCGGCGGGCTCCGCGGGCCAGCGGCGGAGGAGATGCGGCCGGGCCAACCGGCGGGCGACACGTGGCGGCGGTGGGGCTATCCAGACATGACCGTCGATGGACGTTTTTGTCTGGCGGCGGCGGATGAAATGGATCTAGGGTTTCGGGGGAGGAGAAAAGAAATTTCGAAGGGGGTTCTTTAAATAGGCATAGGAGGAGCTAGGAGAGTCCAAATGAGGTGTGGTATTCGGCCACGCGATCGTGATCGAACGCTCTAGATGATGGAGAGGGTTTTGGTGGGTTTTGGTACAACTTGGAGGGGTGTTGAGCTGCAACACACACGAGGCCTTTTCAGTCCCTCGGTTAACCGTTGGAGTATCAAACGAAGTCCAAAAGATACGAAACTTGACAGACGGTCTACCGGTAGTAAACCAAGGCCTCTTGACAAGTCTCGGTCCAATCCGGAAATGTTCAATCCCGAAACACGGAAGGAAGGTAGAAATGACCACCGGAGGAGAACGAAGCGCCGGAATGCAAAACGGACAACGGGGAAAATGCTCGAACGCACATGATGACATGATATGAGATGCATGACAACGATAACAACACACGGAGACAAAGACCCGAACCCGAGAAAATAAAATAACTTAAAGCCGGAAACGGCAAGAGTTGGAGTACAAATTGGGTAAATCATATCCGGGGTGTTACATGGGTATAACCCTTAGCCACGAGCCGAGCCTTGTACTTTTCGATAGTACCATCAGGCCTAAGCTTCTTCTTGAATACCCATTTGCATCCTATAGGTTTGCACCCATAAGGACGATCAGTTATCTCCCAAGTTTCATTTGCCAAGATGGAATCCATCTCGCTACGAACCGCTTCCTTCCAGTAGTCAGCATCTTCAGATGCATAGGCCTCTGAAATAGAACTGGGAGTATGATCTATGAGATACACAAGAAAATCATCACCAAAGGACTTTGCAGTCCTCTGTCTCTTGCTCCTGGTAGGAACTTCATTGTTCTCCTCCACAGGACTTTCGAAGTGTTCCATCGAAATGGTAGGTTCGGTAATTGTAACTGGTTCCTGATTCGATGAACTAAGCATCTCCTGATTAGATGAGGTAGCCATATCCTTCATGGGAAAGATATCTTCAAAGAAAGTCGCATCATTCGACTCCATGATCGTACCGACATGCATGTCAGGTACCTCAGATTTTACAACCAAGAATCTATAGCCAATGCTATGAAAAGCATATCCCAGGAAAACACAATCCACAGTCTTTGGTCCAAGCTTCCGCTTCTTTGGAATTGGAACATTGACTTTCGCCAAACAACCCCATGTTCGCAGATAAGAGAGTTTTAACCTTTTCTTCTCCCATTCCTCGAATGGAGTTATCTCTTTGTTCTTTGTGGGGACTCGGTTCAGGACATGACATGCTGTCAATATCGCCTCCCCCCACCATGCCTTGGAGAGACCCGATGTATCTAACATGGCATTAACCAAATTAGTTAGAGTACGATTCTTTCTTTCGGCCACCCCATTTGACTGAGGTGAGTAGGGAGGAGTCCTCTCATGGATTATACCATGTTCCGCACAAAAAGCATCAAACTCAGTGGAAAAATACTCTCCACCACGGTCGGACCTAAGCCTCTTGATTTTTCGATCAAGTTGGTTTTCCACTTCAGCTTTGTAGATCTTGAAAAAGTTAACATGACAAAGACGTGAATGCCACACATTGGATTCACTATTGTTGCAAATATGATTAACAACTTTATTACAAACGTCTGATAAGGATAAATGAAACAAGCCTCCTGACTCATAGCCTTTACCAACAAAGGTTCCATACTTGGATATTACAAATTTATTCTACTCAAAGACAAGCTTGTAGCCATCTCTACACAGAAGAGATCCACTAACAAGATTTTTATTGACGGAGGGGACATAATGCATGTTCTTCAGCCGCACGATCTTCCCCGAAGTAAACTTCAGATCGACCGTGCCAACACCACGAACAGAAGCACTTGAACCGTTGCCCGTTAGCACGGTTGAAGTCCCTGCGGTCTGATAAGACGAAAACATGGAAATATCACTGCATACATGCACATTAGCACCCGTGTCAATCAACCAGTCAGGAGAATGACATACTGAAAGAATAGTGGGAAATATACCATACGCAGCATCCTTCATGTCAGTGTCTCCAATGACAACATTAGCGGTCTTGCCGCCTTTCCCAGGATTACGCTTGTCATAGCGATTAGGGCAACTAGGAGCCCAATGATCAGGATCCCCACACACATGACAAGCACCTTTCTTCTTGCCATTCTTCTTCTTGAAGTTCGTGTGTTGCACAGCCTTGTTCTTCCCATCAAACTTTGCTTTACCATCAAACTTGCCCTTGTTCTTGAACTTGTGGGGCTGGAAGTTCTGCTTCTGTACCACATTGGCACTGGATCCTCCCTCAATACCTCAAGCACGTGTGTCCTTTGCTCTCGCCTTTTCTTCCACATCAAGAGTGCCAATGAGATCCGTAACGGAAAACTCCTGCCTCTTATGCTTCAGTAAGGTAGCAAAGTTCCTCCACGAAGGAGGAAGCTTAGTGATGATACCTCCGGCAACAAACTTGTCCGGTAGCATACAACTGAAGTGCTCAAGTTCTCTAGCAAATGACTGTATCTCATGAGCTTGCTCAACCACGGAGCGCTCTTCAGTCATCCTGTAATCATAGAATTGCTCCATGATGTACAGCTCAGTTCCAGCATCTGAGACCCCAAACTTGGCCTCGAGTGCATCCCACATATCTTTTCCTTTATCAATTGACGCATAAGCATCAACTATGTTCTCACCAAGAACACTCAAGAGAGCAGTCTTAAACAGAGTATCCATTTTCTGAAAAGCTTGTGCCTGTTGAGCATTAAGCTCTCCTTCAGGTTTGCCGCGAGTGGCGTCATAGCAACTCATGGTTTGAAACCATAAGACTGCTCTCACGCGCCACCTCTTATAGTGGACACCCTCAAACATAGGAGGTCTCATGGAAGCAGCAAAACCACTTGGGGTAAATTGCCTATAGTAAGGTTTTTGGATTGTTGGAAATATGAGCAATTTACCGAATGATTTTATTAACAGAAATACTAGATAAAGCATGACTAATATAGTAGAGATAAAACAAGTCATGCGTTCTGACAGAGAGAAGGAAAATAGCTTCTGCATATATGAACCATAGCCTATCATATCTAAAGCAGACAGAATAGCAAGTAGCATATATGAAGTAGAACCTAACATGTGTAGGACAAGGACTAGAACAAGGAACTGTGGCAGAACCTTTAACAGGAAAGACAAGAACACGTACGGGACAGCAGCAGCAGAAGCGCTGGACTTGGGGTCGGTGTCCTCGCCTGCCATGTCGTCGAGGAGGTCGTGGACGTCGGGGAAGAAGTCGTCGTCGGGGAAGTCGTCGGCGGCGACCGGATCGTCCATGATGAAGCAGCCAGTAGTCGCGCTGAGCGCTCCCCAAAAACCTTATCACCCTTCTCCCGTACAGGACTCAAAAGGTGCGGTTTCGGAGGCCTACTGTCCCGACCTGCGGTGCACGCCGCAAGCCGGGATGGGGAAGGTCGTAGCAGCAGCGCAGTGCTCAGGAACGTGTGGCGAGAGGAGGAAGAGATTCTGGTGCGCCTCTCTGAGAGGAGCGACCTCCCTTTTATCGGCGCAAGAGAAGGAGGCAAGAGGCTGCGCCGGGAGCTGAAGGGAACAGACAACAGCCGAAGAGTGCAGCGTTCGCATTCAATATCCACTACAGCAAAAACTTTCTAGCTCCCGAGTGACCTTTCATATACCCGTCGTGCGTGGCAAAAATTTAGACATCGGCTCGGCTCATTCCCGCAACCCGCAACCCGCGGCGCGGCGTGGCGAGGCGGGCGGCGGAGGAGAAGCGCGCGTGGATATCCCTCTTGTTCTCATGCTCGTACAAGTGGGGAGAGAACCTCCCTTATAAGGAGGTCCAACTCCCACTCAACTAGCAATGTGGGACTAAACTTTTGTTCCACCTTTTGCCTTGCACAAATGGGCTGTGTGGGCCTTTAGAATTTATTAGGAATTTCCGAAACTGCTATTAGGCTAGGTCCAAAATAGACAAAAATCCAGCATGTTCATGGTTTTGTTTCATGCATGGAAGCACATTGTGCACTACGACATCCACATCATCCATGAACGCAATATGAAGTCATTAGCATATTGATAATACATCAACGCGGCCCAGGTATGCGTGTAGCTAGCTGGGTCCTGCCGCAGATTCGATGGGCACTGGCTACTGCAGCGCCAGCGACGCTGCTAGCGACCAAACGTGCGCTTTGGCCCCGGGTATGTTTGTCAGCACGGACACGCCCTGCCCACGGACCGCTTTGCCTCCTCCATCGCCGTCGTCACCGTAGCCGTGGCCCGAGTGCATTCGTGTCTGAGTGTCTGTGGCACACACGTACTTAATCCTTGTAGACGACAGCAGCAACTACAAACAAACATTAATTTCTTGTTGCTGTTTCTGCGGTTTCGTGCATGTAAGGCTGGTCACAGTGGGGAGTAAATTAGACCAACTGCGACGGAAGAAAAAATTATATAATTGAAAACTTTTTTCGAATACAAATTCACTAATATAATTTTTGCTTCCGCCGCAATCGGTCTTGGTAGTTGAATTTACGGTCAAAGTTGAAGCACATGGATAGAGGAAGCACTGCATTGTGGAATGGAGGGAGTATGAATGATGATCCCTCGCTTTGATTAGTGGAGGCTGTGCACACTTCTTCCAGAGTAATTATAACCAGCGATCGACCTCGCACTGTAATGGCGGTGCATGTTAAATTGTTCGCCAATGCATGTACTTAATTCTCTACGGGTAATCATGTCATCAGGAGAGTGGTATCCGATCGATCGATGGACGTAGCAACGACAAGATCACCCAGGTAGTGGGTACGTACGTACGCATGCATGTAGTGCAGCAATTGACGGGAAATCAGACTACGAATATATACGCGTGGAACATGCATGCATGCGTGGTGTCAGAACGCACATGACCGGATCAAGAGAGTGGGTGAGTGGGCTGGCTTGCCCATCGTCGAGCCCCATGTCAACCCCCCTGACTAACTTTCCGACGGCAGCACGGCATCACAAAACTTTGGCAAGTTGGCAACCAATTAGCGAGGTAACGCAAAGGTCACAAAACTTTAGGCTCCGTTCGGCTTACAGGAAAAAGAAAAGGAATCAAATTATGTAGTTTTTCTCTCCGTTGATGTGTTCGGAACGCAGGAAATAGGAGCAGTACTTCTAAGGAAAGGTGGGCTTATACCCACGATTCCAGAGGAAAAGAAACATCTGACTCAATCTCTTTTTTTCTCGCGTAGGCTCGATGCAAGAGAGAAGCTCAGTTAATAAACAATGTTTCTTTGCAGTGTTTCTTTGCATGCTCCGAACACCATCCTTTTGTTTCTATCCTCCATTTTTCACTCTTTGATTTTACCACAGCAATCCTGTGCCTTCAATGAGTCCCGTAGTTTTCTGTCCCTCCAAACCGAACGGTGCACATGTAGCAGAGGTAGACGTTGCGTGTGGCGTCCGTGCTGGCTAGTCCGGTCAATCGCATGTCCTCCTTTTCCAGAGTATTTCTTGGTAGAGTTTGGAATATGGGCCGGGGACGGATATGATATGCACCTCTCGATCGCCATCTATTCCATATCTGTGTGCCCTGGTAGCTAGCAACGCGTACACTACAAGCTCGGTGGGTTGGCACTGCCGTAGGCGAGCCAGCGGCGACGACCGGCGACGGAGAAACTTTTGTCAACCGCTGTCGCCGTCCCTTCATTCCTTCCCCCTTCCTCCTTTCTGCTGCTAGCTGTTTCTGGTCCTGTTGAAAGAAAACAAGAAAAGCAGCTTCATTTTGGGAGATGAATGCCCTCTGTACATGTTGCCATGTTTATTCTTTCCTTTTTGTTCTCCTTGTGTGTAGTCAATGTATTGATCGGGAGTGTAGTGGGGAGGTGCGGAGGGCTGATTTGGACTCTGCACGAGAAAGAGTCAATGATAACTGGCGGGAGCAAGTCCGAAACTTCACGACATAGGGTGCCAGGAGGGGTGAGGGGAAGATTAGAGAAATGGGTGGTGCACACGGCAGTGGGGGATGTTGTGGGGAGGGCGCGCCCACCGGCTGGGGGGCAGGGGGGGGGGGGGGGGGGGGGGCAGCAGGTTACGCGAGGAAGAAGAAGAGGTTGAAACTGAACAATGCCCGGTCTGTTTTCCGGCGTTGGATGAAGATCTAGCAGTTCTGAATGCAAATGACCGTTGCAATACTTTCTTCCAGGTGCCTCATGTATAGGCTACCTTAGTTTAGATATTGTAATTGTACAAAAGCCCAGAGGCCCAATTATTTTCTTTGAAAGGAAGCTTATTCCCCTGCCATAACAAGATTACTGAAGTGTTTCGCCCCGGAGCCACCAAAGAGCTGCTTCCTCGAAGATTCTGTTAAATTATGATCCAAATTCTAGTATCGTATTCTGTCTCATGCTTGTAATACTCCTCCTCATAGTGATTGCGCTTTCGTGCGTCCGTAGTTTTCTCCCGCAAGGGTTTCCACGTAAAAATCCGTGTCTCTCTGTCTCATTTATTCTCGTTATTATCTAACAAGTGATATACAGAGCTGAGGTTTCTATACGAGATTTGAGACGAGAGAGTTAGGGTTTCGTCGTGTGCGCCGCTGCACCCGAGCTGGCGATCCACCTGATCGATTTCCCCTGCGTCGCCCTACGCAGAATCCGAGACCGACAGGACTTCATACGCAAGCAGTTGTCCGAGGCCGACACAAACTTCCGCCGCGCTGTCGCATCAAATTGTAAAGGCGCTGGGTTCCTTCGCTGCGGTGTACAAAGATCAAGTCCCGAGACTTCAGATTAGCTGCCTCCCCCTTAACGTGAAGGATCAAGAAATAGTACAAGGTCAGATCAGCTAGCTACTAGTACTATTCGTCACGTCAAGCTACAGTTCAAGATTTTTTGGTCTTCGGTGTGCTACGTGCACCCAGCGTATCAGGTGCTATCTGTTTTACTTTTTTGTTTGCTCCGCATATTAAATTCTGTCAAGATTTTTTCTACCAGCTTGTACTACTTTGTGCACAGTTTATCGACTCGTGGCATTCATGAAGTACGATCTTTCGCTGCTGGACCGTGACACAAGGTTTACCCTATGGCAAGTCAAGATGCGGGCGTTGTTGGCACATGCCGACTATGATGTAGCACTGGATAGTTTTGGGAAGAACCGAATTGAGGACTGGACTGCTGAGGAGAAAAGAATTGATTGTAACGTTTTGTCACAAATTCAACTCCATTTGCATAATAATATTTTACAGGAAGTTTTGAGCGAGAAAACTGCCGTCGCTCTATGGTTAAAGCTGGAAGGGATTTGCATGACTAAAGATCTCACCAGCAAGATGCATCTGAAGCAAAAATTATTCCTGCACAGGTTACTCGAGGGAGGTAATGTTTTGAATCATATTTCAGAATTTAAGGATATTATATCCGATCTAGCTGCAATGGAGGTGAAGTATGAAAAGGAAGATACTGCTTTAATGTTACTTTGTTCACTGCCAAGTTCTTATACCAATTTTAGAGACACCATATTATACAGTCGTGATACTCTCACGTTAATGAAGTTTATGAAGCTTTGAACTCTAAGGAGAAGATGAAATTAATGGTGCCCCATGATGGTTCAAGTTCATCCCAAGCAGAGAGATTATCTGTTCGTGGCAGGACAAAGGAGAAGAACTCCAATAATGGAAACAGAGGCAAAAGTAAGAACGGCTACCGGGGCCGGTCGCAATCCAGAGACAAGAAGTATTGCAGGTATTGCAAAAGAGACAGGCATGACATCTCTGTGTGTTTCAAGTTGCAGAATAAGGACAAGAGGAAAGGTAACAAACAAGGTGAAAATTCTGCTGACGTTGCTCGTGATGATAGTTCCGATGATGCTCTTGTCGTTATTGCTGGATGTGCTATTATTGCTGGATGTGCTGAGACCAATGATGAGTGGGTACTTGACACTGCATGCACTTTTCATATGTGTCCACATAGAGATTGGTTTAATACTTTTGATTCCACTACTTCTGCTGGTTCCGTTTTGGGTTTTGATAATTCACCATGCAAGATTGAAGGAATAGGTTCTATTCGAATCAAGATGTTTGATGGCATAATCGGAACTTTGACAGATGTTCGGTATATTCCGAAGATGAAGAGAAATCTTATTTCTATGAGTGCCCTTGATGCAAAGGGGTATAAATATTCAGGTGGAGATAGTGTTTTGAAGGTCACCAAAGGCTCCCTTGTTGTGATGAAAGGTGACTTAAGTTCGACCAATGGTCTTTATTACCTTCGAGGTTCTACCGTTTCAGGTAACGCTACTCCAGCTGTTTCAAAGAATTCTGATTGTGATGCTGCTAACCTTTGGCATATGCGTCTTGGACATATGAGTGAACTTGGTTTAGCAGAGTTAAATAAAGAGGTCTTCTTGATGGATATGAACCTGGTAAATTAAAATTTTGTGAGCATTGTATCTTCGGCAAGCACAAAAGGGTGAAGTTCAATACTTCGACTCATATAACCGAAGGTATTCTTGATTATGTGCATTCTGATTTATGGGGACCATCTCGCAAGAAGTCACTAGGTGGTGCTAGTTACATGCTGACTATTATTGATGATTATTCGAGAAAAGTTTGGCCTTATTTCTTGAAGCATAAATATGAAGCATTCTCAGCATTTAAGGAGTGGAAGATTATGATTGAAAGGCAGACTGAAAAGAAGGTAAAAATACTTCACACTGATAATGGTATGGAATTATGTTCTAAGCAATTTAAGAATTATTGCAAGTCTGAAGGAATTGTCAGACATTACACCGTTCCTTATACTCCTCAACAAAACGGTGTTGCTGAGCGTATGAACAGGACCATTATTTCCAGAGCCCGTTGCTTGTTGTCCAATGCAGGTTTGCATAGGCGTTTTTCGGCTGAGGCCGCTTCCACTGCTTGTTATCTCATTAACCGTTCACCATTTATTGCTCTTAATAAGCAAACTCCAATTGAGGTATGGTCTGGTTCACCTGCTGATTATTCACAGTTGAGAGTTTTTGGTTGCACTTCTTATGCTCATGTTGATAATGGAAAATTAGAGCCTAGGGCTGTTAAGTGCATCTTTCTTGGTTATAAGTCTGGTGTTAAAGGTTTTAAATTATGGAATCCTGAAACCCAGAAGGTTGTTATTAGCAGAAATGTTGTCTTTAATGAATCTGCTATGTTACATGATGTTTCATCTACTAATATTCCCGTTGAGAGTGAACAGCAGCCTATTGTTCAGGAGCCTACTTTTCAGGTGGAGCATGTTATTGATTCAGGTGATACATCTGGTAATGAAATTGTTGATGCACATGATGAACCCGTCGTTAATGATGATAATGTCACTCCCACTCCAAATCACCCTATTGTTCCACCCAGTTGGAATCTTGCACATGACAGAGTTAGGCGGGGTACTAACAAACCTGACAGGTTAATTGAAGAGTGCAATATTGTTTCTTTTGCTTTATCTGTTGCAGAAGAAATTGAAGGTAATGCTGAGCCTTCTTCATATTCCGAGGCTATTATTTTTAGTGATAGTAATAAGTGGATGACCGCTATGCATGATGAGATGGAATCACTTGAAAAGAATGGCACTTGGGATTTAGTAAGATTACCTAGAGAGAAGAAACCTATTCATTGCAAGTGGGTTTTCAAGAGGAAAGAAAGTGTTTCTTCTAATGATGAGACAAGATATAAAGCAAGGTTAGTTGCTAAAGGTTACAGTCAGATTCCAGGTATTGACTATAACGAAGTCTTTTCTCCTGTTGTGAAGCATAGCTCTATTCGCACTTTACTCAGTATTGTTGCCATGCATGATCTTGAGCTTGAACAATTGGATGTTAAAACTGCATTCTTACATGGAGAATTAGAAGAGGATATTTATATGGAACAACCTGAAGGTTTTGTTATTCCTGGAAAAGAAAAGATTGTCTGTAAGTTAAAGAAATCTCTTTATGGATTGAAGCAATCCCCTAGACAGTGGTACAAGAGATTTGACACCTTTATGCTCTCTCAAGGTTTCAAAAGGTCTAATTATGATAGTTGTGTTTATTTGAAAACTGTCAAAGGTTCAACTATTTATTTGCTTCTTTATGTTGATGATATGCTAATTGCTGCAAAGAGTATATGTCACAGATTATTGAACTAAAGAAGCAATTGAGTAATGAATTTGAGATGAAGGATTTGGGTGCATCAAAGAAAATACTTGGCATGGAAATATCCAGAGATAGACCGTCTGGAAAAGTATATCTAAGTCAGAAGGGATATATTGATAAAATTCTTCGTCGTTTTAATATGCATAATGCCAAGCCAGTAAGTACTCCGTTAGCTGCACACTTCAAATTATCATCAGCTTTATGTCCTAAGTCAGATGCAGATACTGAGTACATGTCTAGAGTTCCCTATTCGAGTGCAGTTGGTTCACTTATGTATGCCATGGTTTGTTCTCGTCCGGATTTATCATATGCATTGAGTGTTGTCAGTAGATACATGGCTAATCCTGGAAAAGAGCATTGGAGAGCAGTTCAGTGGATTTTCAGATACCTGCGTGGTACTTCTAATGCTTATTTACAGTTTGGGAAAACTAGAGATGGACTTGTTGGTTTTGTTGATTCTGATTTTGCTGGTGATTTGGATAAGAGAAGATCACTCACAGGTTATGTTTTCACCATTGGTGGTTGTGCTGTGAGTTGGAGAGCAACTTTGCAGTCTATTGTGGCTTGTTCCACTACTGATGCCGAGTATATGGCTATTTCTGAGGCATGCAAAGAAGCTATCTGGTTGAGAGGTTTGTACACTGAGCTTTGTGGAGACTCATCTTGCCCTACCGTATTTAGTGACAGTCAAAGTGCTATATATCTTACAAAGAATCCAATGTATCATGAGAGGACAAAGCACATTGATGTCAGATTTCATTATATTCGAGATGTTGTTGCTGAAGGCGATTTGAAGGTATGTAAGATAAGTACTCATGATAATCCTACTGATATGATGACAAAGCCAGTTCCGACCAATAAGTTTGAGCTTTGCTCAGGCTTAGTTGGTATTTCTCACTAGTCCTATGGACTTTGACGCACAAGGTGTTTAAGCTGATTTGGATGGAGTTATTCACTTTCTTCGACTACTGGAGGGAATTTGGCTCAAGGTGGAGATTGTTAAATTGTGATCCAAATTCTAGAACCGTATTGGACTAGACGTAGTACATACGGTGTGGGCCTTTTGCGTTGGTACCGACGC
The DNA here is from genome assembly GCF_018294505.1 of Triticum aestivum. Classification (NCBI taxonomy): domain Eukaryota; kingdom Viridiplantae; phylum Streptophyta; class Magnoliopsida; order Poales; family Poaceae; genus Triticum; species Triticum aestivum. Next base: position 36,563,251 of record NC_057812.1, read on the forward strand.
GTACGAGTACAACTCGTTTACTTGTCCTACAAGGACTCCTATGTGTTGCCCCTCATATATACCCCATGTAGTCGCACCTCAGACGGTCTGTCGTCTCGTGCTTGTAATACTCCTCCTCATAGTGATTGCGCCTTCGTGCGTCCGTGGTTTTCTCCCGCAAGGGTTTCCACGTAAAAATCCGTGTCTCTCTGTCTCGTTTATTCTCGTTATTATCTAACAGATTCTTCCGAAGATGGTATTCTGAAGGGTGACAGTATGAGGAGAGAACCAACATTCGGTTCATTCCACATGTGGCAAGAGACGACAGTCATTATTCATGAGGGAGGCAAGACCTTTCCTATTATTTTCATTCAAAATGACCAGATTTGTACTTTAAGCATAGTACTATTCATCTTGCATAAACTTGTAAAGAACATGCCGGCTCCTCAAATATAGTTCCGTTCCATGTGATGATTTCTATCCACAGCATAGTACTACAAGGTATTACTTATTTGTTCATCCTACTACTTGCCAGTTTGCATTGGTTCCTACATATTCTTGTATTCTTGGTCATAACGAAAAGGCTTGAATCATTCAGTGGTACTTTGGCTAACCAAACCACATGGGCACATACAACAAGAACCAAAAGAAACAAACCGCTCATAAGTTTAGTTTAATCCGCTGGTGACAAAGTTTTGGCATCAGGCTGGCATCATGCATGGGCCGGAGGTTGCCTACGAGGCATCATCATGCGCTCTAACTGCCCAACTCGTGCATGGCAAAGCCACGCACGATCAAAAGGCAAAGGCCAAGCATTCTCTATTCACTCAGCAAGTGGCTTTGGAGCGTAATCTCCTCCGAGGGTCAGCGGCTTAATCATGGCGGCGCAGTGGCGGAGGCGGGGGGGACTAGCAGGGGCCCTGGCCCCCCTAACAATATGAATGTAGTGCTAATTAGTTGATGAACAGTGCAAAAACCAGTGATTATCTACTGTTAAAAGCCTATATTTCATTGGTTTGGCCCTCCTCAGCCCGTTTTAACAGCCTTCGGCCCTAGAGATATAAATTTCCTGGCTCTGCCACTGTGGCGGCGGCCATCGCGGGTAGCCGTCAGGGGGTCGGGCATCTAATCTGCATTAAACAGCACCTAACAGCCCATCATGGAGCAGTACTAGGATTCCTAACCATAGCTACATTCCGGAGTGGGCGAGGCCTCCTCTCATGGTGTGTTCTTCCAATAATTGATCCATGTGGTTTTCAGTTGATTTCATTTGATTTTGTCGCATCCTGGGCTCACCGGTTGTCTACTAATACAGTCAAATAAAATAGCCACCCATTAAGAGAAAGAATTTGTAGATTTTTTCAGTAGAAGAAGCAAAAATCAGTGGTCTGATCCGTCGATTTTCTGGTCCTGCTTCGCCATTTCGAAGATACACTCCACTACTCCAAGCTCGTCTCACCCAACGGACGTCCAGTACGTACCAGTATATACTACCAAAGTGTATTACTATTAGTCATGGCAACGGTCTCCATCTTGCCAGCTATAGGTGGTCGCCCCAGGCCTGGAAAGCATCAGCCTGAAGCTCTCCTACAGAGCTCTCGCGATCGATCCAAGCGCTATGTGGAATGTCCTGCTTAATTAGAAAGCTTCTTGGATATTGCCAATACAGATGAAAATAGACAGATGACCTACATACACCTCACATGGGGTAGAGGCCCTGCAGCCTCTTTACGTGTCCAAAGTCTATAGTGAATAAAAGTTCAGCTTGACAAGCATACACTACTTCTATGTAAGTACTCCCTCTGTACAAGTTCCCCCAACTACAAGTATCTCGATACAGATGTAGTATGTTTTACAAATTATTTCGAAAGCTTCTAGGTTAGGTGACCCAAAAAAAACAGTTTGAACTCTGCAAGCACTTGGATTCCAAAGGAAGCAGAGCTAGAGCACATGAGGAAGATTGGCAAAAACAGGTCATCACATACTCACTGACGAATGTTGGGTTGATCCTCATGTCCGATCAAGCTGGCACGTCACGTTATATTCGGTGTACTTAGCACATCTGGGGGATTCAGGAATGAGATTCTGGAACATGGTAGCCCAATCTTAATCCTTCTCCATCACACAATCACATGCAAAAAAGATTGTAAATGCGGGAATATGCATCGCTTTTTTCCTTGCTGTCAAGCAGGCAGCTTGCACCGCGCCAGGCTTGACAGGAGCAAGCAAAGGGGTAGCAGCTTCCATCACTACTCACAATATTGTCCAAGTTGTCAGACCGAGTCCAACTCCAGTGCATATGCAGGTGAAGAGGATTGGAGAACATGCCCACAAGTGTAAAACAAGGCAGACACGATCTGGAAACTAGACTGTGACAAGTAACCAAATTCATTCACGGAGAAGATGCATGCGATCATGCCCTAGCTACGCAGTAGCATGCTACCGGAATAACAGAAAGGTAAAAGAAGAGCCCATACCACTAGAACAAATTGTCCCTATATGTGACATGTATGACCATGTCGGCAACCGCTAGTGACAATAGATTGCCCGCACCACCATGAATGAGTAACAAACTTGGTTTATTTTAGCAACATGCAGGTCCCTTTCACGACAAGGAAGCATGCAGTTTTCAACACCAAATCAAATCACCCCTAGGCACTAGGGAGGGACTTCTTTTCCTCAAGATCTGATGTTAACACAAACAAAAAGAGCTCTTTACTGTGCAAGCTAAGACCAGGCTTTACCATGCATATAGCTCCCTCCACTTAATGAAAAGTCGCTCCACCTTGTTAATGATCAAAGGTCAGTGCTCCACCGTTCAGAAACTACGTGTTAATACATGCATAACGAACTTTTATTATAGCCATGATTCAGTAAGGTTTACCCTAATTAACAACGATGATAGAGACCTGCGTTGTTGTTCTTTCCGTTCCAAGCAACCAAGACGGGTGAGAAAACTCTAGTAGCTGATCAAGCAAATGTTCTTGGTTCCTAACGTGTGTGTTCTTCACCTTTTTAGTGTACTGACAGAGCATTTTTATGTTAATTAACGTGATCTCGATCGATCTCGCGGTTAGTACTGCAGAAATTAATTGGTAATCAAAAATCTTCTTGGGGAGGCTTTTGCCGGCAGGGAGGCATCCTAATCAATCCTAGCTTACCCTGAGCTAATTTACATGATGCATATACCAAACTGATGGTACTTAGCTAAGCTAGTCGTAGCGAATTAATTAATAATGAGATTAGTCACAAGATTTCAAGGCTTGCTGTACGACCGATGGTAATCGCGATCCGTGTCGACCCGTTAATGCCCCACTCCGGCCTTGATGTGTCCTGCCGCTGGCCTGCAAACGGCCCTACTACTGCATGCACCCTGTTTCCTTTCCTTCGTTTTTTGTTTTCTTTGCGAACCTGATTCTTGCTGTTGCCAATAGTCCATGGAGTACTATTGCTACACTGATTCTCAATTTTTTTTTGCTACAAGACCATATAGCAACTAGCAAGCTACCATGGATGGATTACTTAATAATAACTGAAGCGAGTGGTGAACGAAGATCGATCGACAGATTGATGGATGGATTACAAACGAATCTAATCTAATCAAAACCCAATCAATCCAACTCGATCCAGCGTGTCGACTCGCAGGATTTTCGTTCGTAAACTAATGGGCGTTGCGCATAGCACATGATGATGACGAGTTTTACCAGAAAAGTGAGCGAGGAGTCCACCGCCAAGGGTAGACGGTGGGCGGTATGATAGTATTGCGTGAACGTACCGGCGGGCGGCAAAGAGATGGGGATTTGACAGTATTTTACTCCATGGGATCGAAGGGTAGACGGTGATGTGATCAGCTGTAGTCGGCATACGCTTACTTGCCGGCAGATAGGTTGACGGCCGTCCTAGCAGCTACGTGTACATGTACTGTACGTACGTATATGTGACAGTAGAAAAAATGGACAGAGCAACCGATAAGCTCCTGGCATATATCCCTAAACATATCAACTACTGTTCATGACTAAATATACATAGGAATTACGATTTTCTTTTCTTTTTATGACATGGATCTATCCGTGTTGGTTACTTGAAACGGAAAGAACAACAACGCTGGATCGACCTTGTACTGTTCATCTGCCCCCCTCGTTTGTGGCAAGGCACCTATATATACTGTTCGATCTGAACTTCTTTATACCCAGAAATCGATCGATGAATGCTGATTGCCGGTCAGTAAGACCGTACGTAATTAGGAGAGGACAACACGTCGTTGTGCTAGACACTAGTACTATACAAGAACACATTGCAACATTACTACAGTACTGTTCTGGTGATCGATCTGTAGGTAGTGCAGGTTTAATTCGTGTGGGAAATATCAGAGGCGTCTTCCCGGTGAAGCTGCTGTTTGGTGGCAGAGGTCGGTCCAGCGAGCTCAAGAAATTTCCTGCCCGTTTACCGACGATAGCCAGCATGCAGCACGCGCCTGACCATATGCATCCTGCCAAGCTCAGGCTAGCTGGAACCCGATCCAAACGCAATGCATCTAGATGGACAGCGGCTCGACTAGGGATACATAGAGAGCGAGAGAGAGGGGTGCAGAGCTGGGTCCTGCAGATTCGATCGGCACTGGAGCGCCAGCGACGCTACCAGCGACCAAAGGGGCGCTTTATCGACCGATCGTCAGCACGTACACACCCTACCCACGGACCGCCGGAGCCCGGAGGAGTGGGAATATTTGCTCCTTTTCCGCTTTGTCGCCGTCGTCGTCATGGTGGCCGTGGCAGGGACCGTCGTGGTGCGTGTTGGAGTGTCCATGGACACACGCGTACTTCAACCTTCTAGACGCCACCAGTAGCAGCTACAGACAAACAGACAACTTTAATTTGTTGTTGGTGTGGTACTTGTTTCTGCGGTTTTATGGTGCATGTAACACTCACTGCAGGGCTAGCTAGCTTCCTGCGAAATATACGACAGAACCCAGGGCCGGTCCTGAGATATCGGGAGCTCGGGGCGAAACTAGAACCCAGGACCCTTAATACAACATTGAAATAATAGTAAGCATGCCTAAATTCCATTTAATAACTATGTATAGGATCATTAATTTGCCGAGAAACTTAAGTTACTTACTTCAAGAAATAAGTTGCAACGATGTTTCATATTAGATGAAAGGTAAATTTGATTTTCACACACCTCTCGTGAAATCAGACACAAGTGAAACTCCATATATTAGGTGGGCAAGAAGTTGTCTATCCACCAATAACCTATCCTCCTATAACCATTCACGAACAAACAAAAAAATTGACGGCATGAGAAAATTCCATCGCATAAAATGTACAATCGGCCAGATGACAATTACGATCAGCAAATGCAAAAAAAATAAGGACTAGAGAAGGATCCTGAAATTTTATACTAAATTATAGTGATAAAACAATCAGCTGTAATTTATAACATAAATTTGGACGCCATAAAAACCAGGGAAAACAAAAATACCTATGGTGCCGCACCTCTGTTTCGCTATGACCACGATGTGCGCCCAGGCGGGAAGCCTCATTGGCCGTGCGTGCAGTTCGTAGATCACCACCGTTTTATTTTACTTTGTTAGGGTTTGGCTCGGTGTGCTGCTGCTTTTCGGCCGCCGCAGCTAAACGAGGAAGGTATAAATCAATCGATCGCTTCCTTCCAAAACAGGATCGCTATTTTGTGCTAAAAAAGGCCCGGAGACAACCAGCCCACCACCACGTAACTCACGTTATAGTAATACTAATAAAGAAATAAAGGCCCAAGGCCCATTGCGCTAGAGCATAAACATAACGTATCGTCTTTCTTCTTCGTTGAGACAACAGAACAGCAGTTGGAGCGCCTCCAATGGCTGAATTCAGGGAACCAATGCTCACACATATACCTGGAGAGGGGGCCCCTTGGCTTGGGGGGCCCGGGGCGGCCGCCTCCCCTCAGGGCCGGCCCTGACAGACCCCCCCCCCCCCCGCGCGCGTCTTCTCCTCTGAGGTGACTCGGGGGTTGCCATAACCGCCGCCGTCGCCACCCCTCCCTCCCCTTTCCCTACCCTCCGCCGCTGCCCGAGGTGCCCTCCGGCACGCGCGCGCGACACCGATGAAGGTGGCGGCGGGGATCTGGCGGCTTCACTTGCGAGGAGGGCCTAGGCAACCGGGGCGGCGGCCTCGGATCTGGCAAGGCGGCGGCACCTGGGCGGCAGGCGCGCCCGCAGGTGTGGGTCATCGTCCTCGGCTGCGCAGGCAGCGAATCGACGGTGGACACGATGCATGGTCGGTGGGCTGCTCCGGTGGCCCTCTGATCTCGGATCTGAAGGTTGCTTCTCCCCTTCCCTCTAGCCCGCTCACAACCTGTGCTAGCGTCGGTGCTTCTTCGCCGGTCTGTTGGTGGCTGGTTGCGGTGGTGTTTGTCGGGACCGGGAGAAATCCCTGGTTGGTGTCTCCGACCACGGCGGTGGCCAGGCCCGCGGGCGCGGCTCCCCTTCTTGAAGGCATCGGCGAGATCCCCTCTACCCACCCCTTCCCCTCTGTTCCAAGGTTAAATCCTGTAATCCCATGCGGATTCGGCGGTGGCGGCGCCCGGCGTCGTAACCTCCCTGGGGACGTTGTCTGGTTAGAAGGGTGTAGGTGTGTGGTGCTAGATACGAGGTTTGTGATTGCAGCGGGGGTCCGTGTGACAACTCGGGTTCCAGCGAAGCCGGGCTTGCCATTCTATGTTTGGTGCTTGCTGGTCGTCCCCTGTTCGCCGGTGCTCGGCTCCCTTGAGCCTGGGTGTGAGAGGAAAGGGTTCCTCTTCCCGGCAACAGATCCGTGGCAGCTCAATGGGCACCAGGGCCATATTCCTCGCATCATGTGGATGCTCTACTTCCCTGTTGTTCGCCGCAAGCTCGCTGCTTCTTCAGCTCCGATGTGCCGTTTCCTACAGCTTACTCTCTTCTCCTTTGGACACCGGCGGTCTGTGCTTAAATGCCCAGTGAGGTATGCCCGTTGCTGCGACATGAATGCGTGCAAATGTTCTGTGTCTGCAACTCCAAGATCGTGCCTTTCCTTGTTCTAGGGTGAACTCATCCCTTGCTTGACGATGCGGCGTCCTTCGAGCCAGGAGGAGGGGGTTGGGTCCCTCTTCGGCGAGGGAGAAGAATGTGTGGTATCTTTCTGGTCCAGTGCAAGAGTTTGGGCGTGTTGGTGGCCAAGGCGGTTGGCAATGCCATTGTCGCTGATGTTTTCTTTGGCGCCGGTGTTTCGAGCTTCAAGGGCAGTCCTTTCTTCATGCGGTTCTCCATCTCTAACTAGTTTAGGTGCTTGTAGTTTGGGACTGTGTTGTAAGCTGTGTTCTTCAGCACCCATGTATCTTTGGGCCGCTCGTGTTTTATTTTCTTTGTAAGTGGTGTTGAGCTGGCACTTGTTGGCTGTAATATCTGCCCGGTTGATGGCTTTGTTAATTTAAAACCGGGCTCATCCTCGAACCTTCGTTCTAAAATATATATATATCCTCACTCTCACTCGGTGTGAGGGAGCTTGCATTGACCCTGCTAGTGCCGGCACCGTTAAAACTGAATTGTCGGGCATGATCATCTGTCCTCTCGCTTTGATTAATTAGTGGAGGCTGTGCACACTTCTTCTAGAGCGTAATTATACAAGTTAACTTTATTTATCATGGGATCTATTAGTAACTGATAGATGGATAGACGTAGCAACGACAAGATCACCCAGTTAAGTAGTGGGTACGTACGTACGTACGCATGCATGTAGTGTAGTAATTGGCGGGAAATTAGTCACCCAATTAAAATAGATACGCGTGTAACATGCACGCGTGGTGTCAGCGTCTGTGCGGATTGGGGCCATGCAGAACGCACATGACCGGATCAACGGTGGTTTTGTTGTTGGTCAGTGCGAGTGAGTGGGTAAGCGGGCTGGCTTGCCCATCGTCGAGCTGCATGTCAACCCCCGTCTAACTTTCCAATGCCAGCACGGCGGGACGGCGAACTCATCAAGCCGGCGGCTACATTAACAAGCAACAAACCACCTGCTATCGGTTAGTGGCAGAGGGAGGTATGTATACGTGTGGCGTCCGTGCTGGCTGGCCGGATCAATCGCATGTCATCCCTTTTCCAAAGCGCTTCTTGGTGGAGTATGGAATGTGGGGAATGGATATGATGTGCTCTTCGCGATCGCCATCTATCCGATATCTATGTGCCCTGGTAGCTAGCTAGTACGTGTTGCAACGCGTACACTACAAGCTTGGTTAGGAAACAGTGCCGTCTACGAGCGAGCGGCAATCACCAATGGCCAGGGACGGAGCCAGGATTTGGGTATACGGGGGGCCAAGGCAACTTGGAAAATAATTGTCTAGTGCTAAAAAAAGTGTGCGCAACTAGAACATCGATACAATTGTGTTTGTTTAAATTTGGCCTGGCAAATTTCAATACAATCAAAAAAATAAAATACTTTCTCAGATCATAACTTAGTTGGCGGGTAATTAAATTTTAGTGGAAATTATCATTCAATTCTGAAGCAAGTCATCTCCCCTTGGACTGAATTGATAACTTGCACTTTAGATTATCAATAGATAGAGCAACTGAAACAACAGGCTTAAAAATCGAATTAATCCTTAAGGTGTTTGACGACGTTGTTCTATTTATAACCGTTTTGCAGATTACACAATCAAAAGAAATTAAGAGTCATTAGCATAATAGATCACACAATCAAGATAATTAAAAATTGAATGGACAATTTCGCTGTACATAAGATGATGGTTGAGAGACTAATAGACAATACTCCAGTCGAATTGACTAGTTGGCTTGACCATCGGAGAATTGGAGTGTAGTATGAAGGATTTCCCAACGCGGAGCCGGTGTGTCGCCTAGTTTAATCGGACTAAATTTAATCAGGATTTTTTTTGAGAAAAATTTAATCAGGATTAGTGAGGCAAGAAAGGAGCAGTGACGGCGGCTTTTTTTTTGAGACAATCTCACGAAGCTTTTATTTAAGTCGTCACAATGTTTACAGGGACGAATGATAGATCACCTGGGTTGCCCAATCACACACGGCGGCCTACCCCAAGTGAGAGAGCATGCTTCGCTAGATTGTGAGCCTCGACATTCGAGCTCCTAAACTCATGGCTAAAAAGACAGGAAATAAAAACTTTGATCGATCTACAATCTCTCTAATGATAGCACCGTATGACGCTGCACTCCCTTGTCTGATGTCGTCAACAACTACCTTGCAGTCTGAGGCTACTGAAATTCTGCACTCGTAAAGATCGTCCGCCAAGGCTAGTGATTCCCGTATTGCCAACGCCTCCAGCGTCGCAGGGTCATCTAAGCCATGGAAAGTGATTGTGGACGCTCCCAAGAAAATCCCCTGCCTGTCCCGGCAAACTGCAGCAACCGCAGCAACCGGCCTGGTCCTCATAAGCGCAGCATCCACATTGATCTTGCAATTCCCTTCTTGTGGCGGTATCCACCTTGCCCGACTAGGCTGAACCACCCTGGGCTGACCCTGCGGTTTTGCCACAACCTGAAGGTCACTGATGAAGGCGGCGATGAAACCATTCATTGCATATGGCGTTTGGTGTATCCCCTCGTGGATCAATTTCCTCCTGGAACTCCAGATTGCCCATAACGTGACCCAGAGTCTGGTGAAGTCTGCATGCGATAATGTGCTATTCAAAGTAAACAGACATGTTTTGGCGCAGGCATCATCACATGTGCTCATTTGCTCGACCAGGTGTTCCGGTGCCAAGGACCAGACACTTCTCGACAACGCGCACTCGAGCAAGGCGTGCCTCCAGGAATCTGCCGCCCCGCACAGCTGGCATGCTGGCGAAGTTGCCATATGGCGGTGGTGGAGGATATCATATGTGGGAATAGACTCTCTCGCCAAACGCCACAGGAACACACAGATCTTGTTCGGTATTTCTGTCTTCCAGAGAGACGACCAGCTGCTTCCTTCATCGTTGCCAGAAGTGCCCTCGGCGCCATACAGCCAATTCTCATGGTTGAGCTTAGTGTTTTGTATCATGCGGTATGCTGACCTGACAGTAAAATTACCTCTCTTTTCTCTGCTCCAAGCCCAGAAATCTTCCACTCTCCTTGTGCACAAGGGTATCCTCAATATTGCCTCAGCATCTATAGGGATAAATCTGGACTGAACTGTCTCCTCTTTCCATGTGGATGTCATCGCATCTATTAGTTCATGAACTCTGATGGGCGGGTTGGGAACTAAGGAAGTGATTGGCCATGGGACCTCTTGCCTCGGGATCCAGTTGTGTTCCCATATGAGCGTGTGCTCTCCTGTCCCAATTCTTCTAATGACACCTTGCTTCATTATATCCCTTCCGTCCAGTATGGCCCGCCAGATTTGTGAGGGGTGCAATCCCAGTTCGGCCTCCAATAGGCCTATCTCCGGGAAGTATGCGGCCTTGATGATTAAAGAGCTTAGGTTGTTTGGATTGTCTAGCAATCTCCATGCTTGCCTGGCCAGTAACGCAAGGTTAAATATCTCAAGGTCGCGGAAGCCCAAACCTCCCATATATTTCGGCCTCGCCATGATCTCCCACGATACCCACGCTGGTTTCCGTTTACCTTGCTTGCTGCCCCACCAGAACTGCCTTATGATGGACGTAACACTGTCACATAAACCTCTCGGTAACCTGAAGCACGCCATAGAGTAAACTGGGATAGCCTGAGCAACAGATTTGATTAGAACCTCCTTTCCTGCTGAGGATAGTAGCTTCTCCATCCAACCCTTGACCTTCTCCCACACTCGGTCTCGCAGGTACTTGAATGTGCCATTTTTTGAGTGGCCCACATCTGTTGGCATAGCCAAGTATTTATCACTTAATGATTCTCTATGGACTTGAATGGCATTTTTCACACTGTCTCGAGTGGTCTGAGGGCACCCCTTACTGAAGAAAAGAGTCGACTTATCATTATTTACTCTTTGGCCAGATGCCCCACAATAAGCATCCAATAGGTTTGACACCGCATTTGCCCCCTCAACACTCGCTTTGAAAAACAGTAGGCTGTCATCTGCAAACAAGAGGTGGTTCACAGCCGGGGCTGATGGTGCCACCTTGATTCCTTCTAGTACCGATGACTGAGAACTGGATTTTAAAAGGCACGAAAGGCCCTCCGCTGCAATCAGAAACAAGTAAGGGGAAATTGGATCTCCCTGTCGAATACCTCTCGATGGGTTGAACTGCTCTAGTTTTTCTTCGTTGAAAAGAACTGAAAATGACACTGAAGATACCATGTTCATCACTATGTCAACCCAAGGTTGTGCAAACCCCAGCTTGGACATTATAGCCCTCAGATATGGCCACTCTAGGCGATCATAGGCTTTCATCATGTCATGCTTTAGGGCGCATGTGCTGTTGGCTTTAGCCCTGGACCTCTTCATAAAATGCAGGCACTCATAGGCACAAATGATGTTGTCTGTTATTAGCCTGCCTGGGACAAAAGCTGACTGTTCCTCAGAGATGATGTCATGAAGTATTTGTTTTAATCTGTTCGCCACAACCTTTGAAGCAATCTTGTATAGGACGTTGCACAAGCTTATTGGTCGGAATTGAGAGAGAAGGGTTGCATTCATTACCTTTGGTATTAACACCAAGACAGTATCATTGATGCTCTCCGTGCTCTCTTCCCCCCTGACAATCCTGAGGACGGTTCGTGTGGTCTCCTCCCCGCATAAAGACCAGTGTCTTTGGTAAAAATGAGCCAGGAAGCCGTCTGGTCCTGGCGCCTTTGTGAGAAACATTTGGAAGAGGGCCACCTTCACCTCTTCATTCGTATAGGGAGCACATAAAATATCGTTCATGCTTGCTGTCACCTTAACTGGGACATGCGCCACCACGTCGTCTTGCCCAGCCACTCCTTCCGACGTGTATAGTGTTTGATAGAAATCATTGACCATCTCCCTTAGCTCCTCTGGGTTCTCGATGAGCACTCCCAAAGAGTTTGCTAGCGCTTTCACCATGTTTTTCTTTCGCCTTATGCTCGCCCTAAGATGAAAAAACCGAGTATTCTTATCGCCTGCAGCAAGCCACTCAATCCGAGATATTCCACGAGTTTATCATTGATCTTTGTCTCCACATGTGAAGGCCCCGTCCTCCCAGCGTCACCCCGTAGGCGATCCAGCTCTGTTTTTAGGGCACGATTCTCTTTGCGTACACTGCCGAAAGTGTCCCTATTCCATCTCGACAGATCAGTTGCTAGCTCTGTTAGCTTTCGCCGGATTTCCTCTACTGTATGACCTGGATGTTTGGAACTCCACTTTTCCAGGATTGTATCTTTCCAATGCTCATGTGTTTCCCACATAGTTTCGTACTTGAAGCCTTTCCGTCACAAGGATGCATTGGGTTCATTTATTTCCAACAAAATTGGACAATGATCCGACGTAGCAGCTGTTAGGTGAGACAAGCTCGCTAGAGGATATTGAGCACTCCACTCGGCCGATCCTAGGGCCCTGTCTAGTCTAACTCGGGTGAAAGTGCCACCCGCTACCTTTTTCTCAAAAGTCCAAAAGCGGCTTGTATGTCCTAGGCCCATCAACATGCACACGTCAATGGTATCTCGAAAACCCTGCATCTGGGCATTGCTGCGCTGCCCAACTCCTTCATGCTCGTCTGGACGCAGAACTTCATTGAAATCGCCGATACACAACCATGGCAACGTGCTCATGCTGCTTATGTTCTTGAGTACAGTCCATGTTTGGTGTCTCAAATGTGTTTGGGCTTCCCCGTACACACATGTAAATCTCCAAGGATCTTTGCCTGGGTCCAGAATCGAACAGTCAATATGGTAAACAGAATAACCCAAAATCTCAACTTTTATTGGATTGTTCCAAAAAATTCCAATGCCACCACTTCTTCCTTGGCTATCTATAGCAAAACTATTATCATAACCCAACGTACCAGCAAGTGATTCTACCCTACCTCTCTCGATTTGAGTTTCTACAATACAGAGAATAGGGGGGGCAAACTTCTTCGCTAGCTCGCGAAGCTCGTTAACTGTCGCGGCATTGCCCACGCCACGACAGTTCCAACATAGGGTATTCATTGCTCCCAGCGACCCTCCAGGTTGGAGGACGCCGATGAATTCTCTTGAAACTTGGACACCAATGAGATCTTGGGAGCGGTCTCTGAGGCTGTACCAATCTTGGCTCTATTGGGCTCCCGCTTGGAAGACGGGCTGGTCGCCGGTGGAGGAGCTAGTAGTAGGAGAGTAGGCTCCCTCGCCAATGTACTCGGTGCTGCAGGTGCCACCTGCGTCTGGTGGTTCAAGGTCTGATTCCCGTCACCCACATCCCCCTTAGTGCGCTTGCAGCTTTCATCAATCTCTGTCATTGTGGTGTCGTGTGTCATGCCCTTGTCTGCTTCTTCGGCTGATGCCGCTCCTCGCCCACCTGATTGGCCTGCACGCCCAGCCCCTCTGCCTCGACCACCTCGGCCACCTCTTCCAGCAAAGCGATTCTGGCCAGGTCCCGGTCCAGCCCCTCGGATCCACTCTGCACGCAGCTCCTTAAAAACTAGTGCCGACTTTGGTTGGATGCCGTCGCCGTGTTCCTTGAACTGGTGCCCTAGGTGGCCACACAAGGCGCACCAATCCAGAAGCCTTTCATACTTAACTTTGAAGATCTGCCGCTCCTCTTTCTGAACCAGGCTGACCGCATTCTTTAGGGGTTTGAACACATTGATCTTGATCCTCACCCTGTAGAAATTACCTTCGAAATCCCGAGATTTTGGCTCCGCATACACAAACTCTCCCACCTTCCTGGCTAGGGCTTTTATGAGGGGATAGAAGCCATCAGGCAGATCATGTATTTGCATCCACAACTCCATCGTGTCCAGCTCCACTAGAGAGGGCTTTGTGAATCCATCATATTCAGCCATGATCACCGCATTGCCCTTGTAGTTCCACGGCCCATCATGCATAGCACGTTCCAAGTCTCCCAAACACGCAAATTGCATCGTGTAAAGATTTTCCTCAAGGGGGCGGATCTGCACCGGCTGCGCAAGGTCCCATGCCGCTCGCATTGTCTTGAAAAAACCATATTGACTGTACTTCTTCTCCGTGTGGACACGCGCTATGGCCATCCATCTAGTTGTCACCGGCGGCAGTGGATCTTCCTTCTCCACCACCACATCATCCATGTCCTCCTCCTGGAGGCCCAGCTCGCTCATCAACACCTCCAGGTCCCTCGCCTTGGAGTTCGATGCTGACGCCGCCATGATGTGCCCTAACCCGATGAAAACTTCCGATCGGGTACTTCGCCAAAACCCTAGCCTTACCCCGAACCAAAAGGATGAACGCCAAGACCGAGCAGCGCTACCAGAGCGCCCCTTGATCGGTCCAAGCGCAGCCCTTCGGCGTAGACGGGAGGAGGGTAGCCGGAACCCTACGGTAGCGATCGAAGTCGCCGCCGAGGGGAGAAGAAACCCTAACTAGAGGGGAGTTTTCGCCGCCGAGGCGAGGCCATGACGGTGGCTGGCAGCCTTGAACACGAGGGCTAACCTATCCTTTTAGTGTAACGTCATGGCCTAATGGGCTAGTAGTTAGTACTAGATGGAAAGGACGCCATGGCATTAGTGGGCTTTTCTATGGACTTCCTTTCTCCAGAATTGTTTTTACTCTCTCCGTCTGGGCCAGGGGGGCCTAGTACGTAGATTGATCCAATCTCATTGCTAATTACTCGTAGCTCCTAGCAAAATTGCCGATCGTTAGGGGCCTTGGCTCCGCCACTTCCAATGGCGACACCAAATTCTTTCGGAAACCCTAAAACGCTCTGGCGATTAGGGTTTGGCGGACTTGCGGCGCACGCAGATCGGATCGGCGGGGCGCATCGGAGTCCCGCCGGACGGGAGGATGGCGACACCCTCCGGGAGCGGCGGCGGGGCTACGGGGGCGACGATGTCGCCCGGGACTGCTAGGGCGCGCCTGGAGGAACAGCTTGGGAAACTTGATATCTCTGAGGAAGAGGCGACGCCCCTGGTGCTCGATGATCGCGTCGAGGGGGCACCAGAGAAGTGGATGGTTGCAGGGAAGATCTTGCACCGCAACACACTGCATATCCAGACCATCACGAACGCACTTCGACCTGCATGGGGTAACCCTAAAGGTCTATCCTTCCGCATGGTAGGGGAAAACACGTTCGTTGCCGATTTTGCAACGAAGCGAGATAGAGATCGCGTATGGGAAGGATCCCCATGGCATATCAGTAAGAACGCGGTTCTTCTGTCAGAATTTGACGACTGCATGTGCCCATCGGAGCTCAAGTTCGACAAACTGAAAGTTTGGGCACGCGTTGCCAATCTTCCGTTCAATCTGCGAGATGATGCATGGTGCAAGGCAATTGCGAAGCAGATAGACAAGGAAGCCAGTTCGATTCACTTTGATCATGGGGGCGGCTACCTGCGAGCACGTGTCACACTTGACGTAGCCAAACCATTGAGGAGGTGGATTTTGATCAATTCTGCAAGGAGGGGCAGTACAGATCCATATGAAATTCAGTACGAAAACATACCCCACTTTTGCTTTTCGTGTGGCCATTTGGGCCATTCTGATCTGGTCTGTCCGACACCGGGGACGAGGGATGAAAACGGCGAGCTGCCATTTGGAAAGGGCCTACGGCCGTCGGACGAGAAGAAGAAAGCTGCATCTTCTGAGGGTTCTTCACGTACTCAACCAGCAAAATCCAACAGAAACGAGACTAGAAACTCCAGTAATGCAGCCACGGCAGAAGCCGAGGTGAACTCTCCCGTTAAGCGCAAGACAGCTCCAAAACGAAAGGGGGGGCCGCCAAATCAAATCTACCGTAGAGTTGAATTTCCCCTCCTCACAAACCACGCCGCCAATGTTGAGGAGGGGACTGAGCACACAGCTATCAGTACTGAAAAGGGGGATGAGGGCCCCGAGGACGAGGGCACAGTCCGGGAACCAAAGAAGAAGCCCACGCCCAACAACTCAAGTACTTCGGCAGAGGCTGCCATGCAGCCCTGCCCAGCCCAATGATATGCCTCAGCTGGAACTGCCGGGGGCTTGGGAACCCCGAGGCAGTTCGCGAGCTTCGCAATGTTGTGAAGCAAGAAGGGCCCGTACTAGTCTTTGTCATGGAAACAAAGATTAGAGGGAAACGTGTTGAGAGATTGCAGCAAACCTTAGGGTTTGCAGGCTGCTTTGCTGTTGACAGCGATGGGTTAAGCGGAGGTATCGGCCTCTTCTGGTCCAAAGATGTGATAGTAGAGCTCAAGAATTACAGCTCGGCCCACATCGATGTAGTGGTGCGCGATGCTTTGGACAACTCGGTGAGCTGGAGATTCACCGGCTTCTATGGAGCGCCAAGAGCAGAGAACAGGCATCACAGCTGGCGCTTCCTTCGTACCCTGCATGGGCTGCCACACTCTGCGTGGCTATGCATGGGTGATTTTAATGAGACCCTATATGGGGAAGAACACTACAGTCGGGCGGCTCGACCTGAATGGCAGATGAGAGCCTTTCGTGAGATCACCGATGAGTGTGCATTCCAAGATTTAGGTTGGACAGGAGTTCCTTACACTTGGGACAATCGACAATCTGGAGACGCAAATGTTAAGGCCCGGCTAGACCGTGCCTTCGCTAACGAGGACTTTAGACAGATTTTCGAGTATGTTAAAGTGCGCCACATCTGCTCCGTGGAGTCTGATCATTGCTTCGTCTTGACTGACTTTCGGCACCAAGCTCCTAGCAATGGATCACATACGTCGAAACCTTTTCGGTATGAGAATATCTGGCAGTCTCATAACGATTATGACAAGCTCGTCACAGAAACTTGGCGAGCACAGACCTCCCAGCCGGGACTGGGTGGTATTATGAACTCTCTGGCTGCATTACAACGTAGTTTGATGCCGTGGGGGGTTCGAGAATTCGGCTGTCTCACCAGGACGGTCCGACAATTACAGAAGCGTCTTGACAGATTGCGTGGTCAGTCTGTAGGACGGGGGCCTTCAGAGGAAGAGAAAGCCACTATGCTCAAGCTGCGTGAAGCATTAAAACTGGAGGAGATCTGGCTGAAGCAGCGCTCTCGAGTACCGTGGCTGCGGGAAGGTGATCGCAACACTGCTTATTTCCAAGAGCAGGCAAAGCAACGTCAGTGCATCAACAAGATTGCCAACCTGCAGCGTACGGATGGTTCTGTTTGTGCCTCGGGAGATGAAGACAAGGAAGAAATCCTGGAGTTCTACAAAGCCCTATATACATCTCAAGGCTACAGTAATAGTGAGGCCCTATTATCGCATGTACCAAATCGGGTAACGCCGGCTATGAATGACCTGCTATGCCGCCCGTTTGAAGCTCAAGAGGTACATGATGCATTATTCCAAATGGCGCCTTCCAAGGCGCCAGGGGTGGATGGCTTTACGGCAGGGTTTTATCAACGTCACTGGGACCTTCTGAAGCATGATGTAATCCCAGCGGTGCTTGATTTTCTTAACGGTGGTGAGTTACCTGCGGGTTTGAACGACACGTCGATCACATTAATTCCCAAGGTACGACATCCACAAAATATATCCCAGTATCGACCCATTGCATTATGCTCAGTTCTTTATAAGATCGCTGTTAAAGTGATCACCAACCGACTCCCGCCATGCATGGATGAGATAATCAGTGAGGAGCAAAGTGCTTTCGTCCTGGGTCGTCTTATCACCGACAACGTCCTTGTGGCTTTTGAAAGTGTTCATACGATGAAGAGGCGAAAGAAAGGGCAAAACTTCTCATGTGCGATTAAGCTGGACATGATGAAGGCTTATGACCGAGTGGAATGGCACTTCCTTGAAGCTATGATGCTGACGCTCGGGTTTGCGGGCAATATGGTCAGATTAATATTGAAGTGCGTCACTTCGGGTCGTTTCTCTGTTCGTGTCAACGGAGAGCTGCTGCCTTTTTTCACACCATCAAGAGGTCTTCGGCAAGGTTGTCCTGTATCCCCATACCTATTCTTGCTCTGTGCCGAAGGATTCTCCTCTATGCTGAAAAATTATGGCAATTACGTGGATCGGGGCATACGAGTTAATTTTCGGGCCCCTTGGGTAAGTCATCTCTTATTTGCTGATGACAGTTTGATCTTCATCAAAGCAAGCACAGAGAGTGCAATTAGGCTGAATGATATCCTAAGAATATATGGGGAGGCTTCCGGTCAGTGTGTAAACAGAGCTAAAAGTGCTATCTACTTCAGCCCAAACACACCGGCGGCGCTCAAAGAATCCCTCAAACAGCTGCTCAACGTCCATTCGGAAGCTTTTTCAGAGCGGTATCTTGGTCTACCCACTGCTGTTGGGAGAATAACAAGTGGTACTTTTGAACACATTGGAGACCGAGCAAGGGGGAAAATGCAGGGTTGGTCTGAACGGTTCTTTGCTTGTGCAGGCAGAGAAACATTGATCAAATCTATTGTTCAGGCTATACCAACTTTTAGCATGTCTTGTTTTCTGCTTACCAAGAAAGTTTGCAAAGGTTTAACCTCAAACATGGCAAAATTTTGGTGGGGAAGCTCGGTTGACAGGCGGTCCTTGCACTGGATCGCTTGGGACAAACTAGCCACGCCAAAGATTAAAGGAGGGATGGGCTTTCGTGATCTCCGACAATTCAATCTAGCGCTCCTCGGGAAGCATGGCTGGAGATTCATGACAAAGCCGGATGCTCTTTGTTCAAGAGTAATGAAAGGAAGATATTTCCCTAACTGTGATTTTATGCAGGCAACAACTCCTAAATCTTCATCTGCCATATGGAGGGCCATAGTTGCTGGCCGCGAAGCTCTCCATGTTGGCCTGCTAAAACGCATCGGGGATGGTGCAAATACTTCCATCTGGGAGGACCGGTGGATCCCGACTGCTGCCACCATGCGGCCGCTCTTCAGGCCACCGGCTGCGATGGCTACAATGGTCAGTGACCTAATCGATGAGGTCAACTGGACCTGGAAGCATGATCTTGTGCACGACACCTTCATCGCGCCAGATGCAGAAGTAATCTTGAACATCCCACTCCGGCAGGGTGGTGGAGAAGATTTCTTGGCTTGGGCACACGAGAGAACCGGCATCTACTCTGTTAAATCAGCCTATCGAGCTTTGATGAACAAAAAAGAGCGCTTAGCTCTTGAAGAGGGGCAGATAGCGACGCCATCAATGAGTGAACAACAGATGTGGAGCCAACTATGCAAACTCAAAGTTGTCCCAAAAGTCCGGGTATTCTGGTGGCGGGTACTTAAGGGGATCATCCCTGACGAGTGCACTCTACACTACCGACATATCAAAGTCAACAGCTTATGCAAATTGTGTCTTGCTATGGACGAAGACCTGATGCACGCCCTAGTGCATTGCTCCCATGCACGCAGATTCTGGGAGGAGGCACGGTTATTGTTTGATATCAGACTGCCTCGGCTCCACCCCAACACTTGGGCGCGTGATATCCTCTGTGAACCAAGTTTTACTGAAAAGGATCGTGCTACGATAATTACAGTGATGTGGGCAATATGGATGTCTCACAACAGAAGGACGCACGACCAAGAAAACATTGATCCTGTGAGCTCGGTTCGTCGCATCCGCGAGGACCTAGCGCTGCTTGATATACCCCGGCAGATGTACATACCACTACCGGGTCACGGATGGCGACCCCCCGAAGATGCCTATATCAAAATCAACACAGATGCGGCAATACAGTTTGATACTGCTTCGGCCGGATTAGGGGGTGTGGCTCGCTCCTCCTCGGCTCTCCTGGGTGCATGGTGTAAACCCCAACTGGGGACAACGGATCCTTTCATTACTGAGATGCTTGCGCTTCGCGAAGGTGTCATCTTTGCCAAGCTTCGTGGCTTCTTACACGTGCACATGGAGACCGACTGTCTTGAGGCAGTCAACCTCTGGAACCTTGGCTACGTCGATCGGTCGATAGTAGCTCCAATAGTTGCTGAAATTAGAGAGCTCTCTGCTAGCTTTTTGTCTTTCAATATTTCTCATGTAATAAGAGCCGCTAACGGTCCTGCACATTTGTGTGCTAAGCGTGCATGTACGCTTACTGTGACTGAAAGCTGGCTGGACTCCACCCCTAGCTTCCTGACCAGCAGCCTCCTGGCTGATTGCTCAGCGAATGCCTTTGTTTAATAAAGCTCTCTAAGTTTCCCCGCAAAAAAAAAACACTTCCAATGGCGACGCACGTACGTTTGTCAGGAGCGGTCGCGGTCCCTTAATTCCTTCCTCCTTTGTGCTGCTGCTAGCTATTACTGGTCCTGTTGAAAGAGAAAAAGAAGGAAATCAGCATCCTTTTGGGAGATGATCCATACATCGACTACACATAATGAGAAAACAAAAAGGACAAGATAAACACGGCAACACACACGAACGACGTTTCGAGATGTATATAAAGCGAGACGAAAGACTATTTCAAGATGTATGGATCATACGGTGGGGAGTAGTGGGGAGGTGCATGAGCTAACACTAGCTAGCTTGCCTCCTATGGATAATATAGTGTGGTGTGTGTTTTTGTAGCTTCGTTTTTAATTAACTTTTGCATGCATGAGATGGAGACAGAATCATGCGTGTGTGGCTGCTCCAAAGCCGCGGGCATTTGCTTTTAATTTATGTATTAAGTTGGAAGCGCATGAAGATCCAACTCCACTTCGTACCATATCATGCAACGACTTCATTTGTTTAGACTTTTGAGTGGCAGATTTTTCTTCCCCCACAGAGTCTACTAGATGATACCCGGCGCGTTGCTTCGGAAAATGAAGCGGATAAAAGATTCTACAAAGACAATAAATAAATGTTTACTGAAAAAGGTCTGTAGAAATAGTTTAACTCGGAATGCTATGTTAGTAAACAAATCAACTACAATTGATATGTTCGTTACAACATCCTTAATGTGAGATTACATATTGGGCACGAAAAGAAAAGGTGACGGTTCGCAGAGGCGATTGTATAAAGAAGTCAAAGCTGCTAGTTTGCTTCCGATCAGCTGAGCTATACTTTAAAACATGTTTTACTTGCATTTTCCGTTGTAAGCTGCAGCTATAAAAATTCATCTAATAACTCAAAAGACTTATGTACCTATTTTTTTATTTAAAGATATACTCAATGGATCTCTATTGAAACACATGCTACGAAGTAGCATGTTAGCGTTACTATAATTTTGTTGGCTATTCATCTTTCCATTGACAGTCAGACAAATGAGCAAAGCAATAGTACATGGTAGATAAAAAAAATCTAATTAAATTCCAATTATCTAGATGTCCAAACTTTACAGTTTAGAGTATGGCAAATAGAAATATACTCCCTCCGTAAACATTTATAAGAACTTTTGGATAACTTTTCTAGCGAGTACCAACTAAGGCCGGAAATATTTTCTTACCGGTCCTTCATGTAGAATTCGGTCTTGATCCCATGAAAACCAAGAGACTCAGCAATTGAATATTATACTTATAGTTGTAAACTGAAACTGTCGGAAAAACAATGATTAATATGCACATCCACTTATATGACATCTGTGTACAATGTACTTGTGGTATTTTCCTAGTGTAGATAAAGAAATCATTAAGCAAGAAACAGTATATAGCATAGGGACCAACAAATCTGAAGAAATGGTAAAATGATCTTACCTCAATTCTGTAATTATCTGATCTGATAAAAAAATCACTTGCAGTAATAAGTGGAACTTTGATATTTGTCGCAACTCTATCAGTGCCTCAAATACCACGTACATGATTAATCATATGATGGACACTTTGCTATCTTCTAGAGACCAATAAATTGTCAGTTGGGAATGGTACAGAATAAAGGGAATATGATGTTACTATACTATAGTGCATTGACCACCGTGGCTTGAGAAAAAAAAAGTGCTACCGCCAAAGAGATGCAAATAAAGCAATAGGTAGAAATATGTTTCATTATCAAATAAGTAAAAAATCATTTACCTACAACGCTCCTCATGATCTTCATGACTAAATAAAGCAATATCAAGAATTGTACTCGATCATGAAAGGCTTTGATCTTCACAAATGAAAAGCAAATCATGTGGGGAAATCAGTCTTCAAACTCATAGAATCCTCGAAATACTAATCTCTCCATCAATGTTGCTGAGCAGGCTGCGGTGGTGAGCAGATGACCCAATGGAGTGATGGCGAGGCGATGGCCATGGCCAGTTCATGCTGGGCAAGTGTCGGTGTACTAGAGTAGGGGTACCCTAGTATCCCGAATTTGTGCACGGGCAGTCGCAGCATCCCGCGGCAAGGCTTGCCGGGTGACCGCCAAGGTTTTGCGTGGTTCCTTTGGAGCCATTCAGGAACAAAGTATCCAAGTCAAAGAGACAAGACCCCGGCAAGAGGAGCTTGCCGGGAAGGCCAACCAAGGCATTTCAAGACCCCGGCAAGAGGAGCTTGCCGGGAAGGCCAACCAAGGCACCTCAAGGAACTTGTCGCGGCGTGCCACGCGTCCCGGCAAGGCCCGGTGAGCGGCAAGCTCCCGGACGTGACAAGACAACGACCGCGGCAAGGCGTTTGCCGCGGCAAGCCACCACTCTGTGCCCGCGCTCCAGCACATCCACCAACGTGTCGCTCTGGGACCCTTCCAGGCGTACGTGGCGGGAGGCTGTGCAGCCTGCGATGCGCGGTGGCGAGCGGCGCTGACAAGATCGCCATCGTGGCGAGCGGTGGCGTCCCTGACGGTCCCTTTTGCAGTGTTTAGGCGACACAGACGGGCATTTAATGCCCTTGTCCCCTGCCGTCAGGGTTAGGTATGATACACTGTAGCAGGTAGCTGTACCTACCGCAGCACCTTTCCATTTTTACCCTTTGTCTCCGTTGCCACCTGTCGGTGACCCCTTGAGCATATAAAAGGAGGCCCATGTGCAACGTAGAGAGGGGTTCGGGAAAGGAGGAGAACACTCACGCTCGGTCTCGTTAGCTGCTGGTGTGTACTGTAGCACTCCGCGCTCCCGAGCAAGAACTCAATACAAACCACAAAGCAGGAGTAGGGTTTTACGCATCCGTGCAGCCCGAACCTGGGTAAACTGCTCGTGTGTTTCGCCTCGATCCGCTCTTTCACGACCTCCGCCCCCGCCGAACCGAAAGGGACTCGGTCCGCCGGTCCCATAGGTGTTCGTGGATCAGCCCCCCGACATCTTTGGCACGCCAGGTAGGGGCGTCGAGGTTGTGTGAACCAGATCCGGCGTTCACGCGAGCTAGATCTTCATCATCTTCATCGACATGCCGCCGAAGAAGAAGGTTTCGGAAGCGGCTGCTCCGTCCGCGCCGAACCCACCATCGCCAGAGCAAACGGCTGATGGGGCAGGCGCCGGCGGAAGAACGGGCGTCGACGAGGGAGCTCACGGTGCTGCCAGGTCCAAGGACAAGGCTGCGCTGCCTGTCGGCGGCGTAGCTGGCTCCCACAATGACCGGGCGCACTCCAAGACCTCGGCGTCCATGCATGCACCGCGCCCATCTCAGGAGGCGCGGGACCGGCAGCGTCATGGTACTCACGGTACCATGCGTTTGCTAGACCAAGATCGAGCTGGTGGATCTCGAAGCGCTCAGGACCACCATGCACGCCAACATGCTGGCGCGAGCGAGACACGGTCGCCTGGACGGGATACTGCTCCTTCTAACGTGGTTAGAAGTCCGAGCATATCCCGCTCCTCGCGCCGTACGCCACCGCCACCCGCCACTGCAGCAGAAGCTTTGGCGCGAGCTCAACTGCTCCTGGACTACCCTCCAACGGCAGACAAGATCGACGACTGGAGGGCTACCATTCAGAGTCTCATCGGCTTCACCAACGGCGACACTCAACGGCAGCCGAGCACGTCGCAGCCGCAGCCAGTCAGCCAGGCACGAGCCGGTGGCGACAAGACCGGTGGGGGTGCAACCACTGTGCACTCTCCGCCCTGAAGGCCAAGATCGCCGACTCACCGGATCCACCTCGACAGCGACTCCACCGCGTCATCAGATCCACGAGCTCGTCGCGATCAGCGCCAAGTTCTTCACGAACGACAGCAAGAAGACGCTCATACTCGCATCGAGCGCCGAAGAGAAGCTCGACGTCAATCGGACCAGCGCGCTGGGCCCTCTGTCGACATGCATGCGCTAGGGGAACCAGGCGACTTGCCGTACGCGGTAGGTTGCCCTGCGTTTACTCGTGAGCTGCGGCAAGTCCAGTGGCCCAGTATGAAGAATTTCAAGCCAGACGTACCAGAGAAGTACGACGGCAAGTCGCATCCGTCGGAGTTCCTCAGCATCTACACCATCGCGGTACAGGCTGCCGGGGGGCGGGACGACAAGATCCTTGCCAACTACTTCCCGCTGGTGCTCAAGCCCAACGTCAGGTCCTGGCTCATGCACTTGCCGGACAACTCCATATCCTCCTAGGCAGACCTTTGCCATCAGTTTGTCGGCGCCTTTACAGGCGGCCACAAACCTCATGGCCAAGAGAGTGACCTTCATCTGCTCGCCCAGAAGGAAGGAGAGCCCCTGCGCAAGTACATTCAGAGATTTAGCCGTGTACAGCACAACATCCCAGATGTCCACCCAGCCGCGGTCATCAGCGCGTTCCATCAGAACGTGCGTAACCGCAGGATGCGGGAGGAGATGGCGATGTGCAAGATCAGAGACGTCAGTGAGCTGTATGCCCTGGCCGACAAGTGTGCACGTGCTGAGGAAGGGAGGAAACTCCCCGGAGAGGATGCAGGAGCAGGAGGATCTGACAGCGAGGATGCTGCCCCGGCAAAGAAAAACCGGCGGCGGAACAGGAAGAAGAAAGGCAAAGATGTGCTAGTCGTTGAGCAGTCCGGCAACGAAGGTGGCACCAAGAAAGCCAAAATTGGTAGCTCCGGCAAGGAGATTGCCGCATGCACAAACTGCCAGGCTGTGGCGGTCGCCGACAAGCAGGACGGCGCCGACAAGCAGTACTGCAAGATCCACCGCACCAAGGGCCATGACCTCCAGAGCTGCAAGAAGGTCGAGCAGCTTGTCGAGCAGCAAAAGGTTGAGTACGAGCGACGAGACAAGGAGAGGGCCCAAGGAGGCGCTGGAGAATCCGGGAAGAAGCACGCTGGCCGGGGAGGACGCCGCGGCAAGGCCAAGCAGCAGCAAGGAGACAGACCTCCCCGCGGCCGCGACAAGGATGAAGACGACAACGACGACGAAGACATGGATGATGTTGAGACCAGTGAGCAGGAGTTCCAGAAAGCCACAGAGGTCTTGTGCGTTGACGGCGGTGCTTCTCTGCATACTTCGCACCGCCAACTCAAGCAGTTGGTGCGGGAAGTCAATGCGGCAGAACCACCCGTCGAATCACGCAAGCTTCTAAAATGGTCCAGCACGCCTATCATCTTTGATATTGAGGACCACCCTGATCGCATAACTGTGGTCGGGTGCTTGCCGATGTTTGTTTCACCAACTATCCGCAACCTCAAGGTCACTAAGATGTTAGTTGACGGCGGGGCCGGCTTGAACCTGATCTCCTCCGCTGTACTCCAGAAACTCCAGATCCCTGACAGCGAGCTTGAAGAGACCGGCACATTCCAAGGGATCAACCCGGGAAGGAGCAAGCCGAAAGGGAAGGTCACGTTGCCAGTAACATTTGGCAGCGAGTTGAACTTCAGGACTGAGAGGGTCACTTTTGACGTTGCCGATATTCCATTGCCTTACAATGGGAGACTTGGCCGTCCAGCACTCGCCAAGTTCATGGCAGCCTCTCACTACGCGTACAACATGCTAAAGATGCCAGGCCCGATAAGCGTCATCTCTGTCCCCGGCGACAAGAAGGATGCTCTTATCTGCGCCGACAAGATCTACCGGGAAGCAGCAGCCACAACAGATCGCAAGTCACTCGCCGTTGAAGCTCCCGGGAGGAAGAAGAAGACCAAGTCCGGCAAGAGTTCTCATGCCCACTCCGGCAAGCGCACCTCTTTGGAGTGCTGCGCTGCCGTCGAGGACGCACCATCGAGCTCCACCGGCAAGTGTAAGAAGATAATGGCAGCTCCGCCAGAGACGAAGAAGGTGTCCGCCAAGGAAGACGGCACTAGTGGTACCTTCACCATCAGTGCCACTCTCGACCCTAAATAGGAAAGCGCGCTCATTGCTTTCCTGCGGGCGAATGTCGACGTGCTTGCGTGGCAACCGTCTGACATCCCCGGTGTTCCCAGAAAAGTAATTGAGCACCACCTTGCCGTTTGTCCTCATGCGCGGCCCGTCAAGCAGAAGGTCAGGAAGCAAGCACTGGAGCGCCAAGAATTCATCGCAGAAGAGATCAAGAAGTTGGAAGCAGCAGGCCTTGTCAGAGGAGTGCTCCATCCTACGTGGTTGGCCAATCCTGTAGTCGTGCGCAAGGCAAACGGGAAATGGAGACTTTGTATCGATTTTACCGATGTTAACAAAGCTTGTCCCAAAGACCCATTTCCTTTGCCGCGCGTTGACCAGATTGTTGACTCCATAGCCGGATGTGATTTGCTTTCATTTCTTGACGCATATTCAGGATATCATCAGATCTTCATGGCAGAAGAGGATGAGGAGAAGACCGCATTCATTACTCCATGTGGCACGTACTGTTTCATACGGATGCCTTTCGGTTTAAAAAATGCTGGCTCAACATTTGCAAGAGTAGTCCATGTCGCTCTTAAGCCACAAATACACAGAAATGTGGAAGGCTATATGGATGACATAGTGGTCAAGAGCAAGGACAAGGCAACTCTGATCCAAGATTTAGA
This sequence comes from Triticum aestivum, assembly GCF_018294505.1. NCBI lineage: Eukaryota > Viridiplantae > Streptophyta > Magnoliopsida > Poales > Poaceae > Triticum > Triticum aestivum. The sequence continues at coordinate 36,589,955 of NC_057812.1, forward strand.
CGAGACCTTTGCAAATCTACGCAAGATCAGCCTCAAGCTCAACCCCGAGAAGTGTGTGTTTGGAGTCCCCTCCGGCAGGCTTCTCGGGTTCTTCGTGTCTCAGCGGGGAATCGAAGCCAATCCCAACAAGATCAAGGCCATTGAGCAGATTGAAGCACCAAAGCGCGTCAAGGATGTACAAAGACTTGCCGGTTGCGTGGCTGCTCTCAGCAGGTTTATCTCTAGGTCTGCTGAGCGCGCCCTGCCATTTTTCAAATTATTGAAAAAGGCAGGTCCAATGAAATGGACTCCGGAAGCGGAGGCTGCGCTGCAAGACTTGAAGAGATACCTGTCCTCCCCTCCAATACTTGTCGCACCTAAGCCACAAGAGAAGTTGCTACTGTATATAGCGGCAACCAATCAAGTGGTTAGTGCTGCGTTAGTGGCAGAGAGGGAGGCGGATGACGAGCTAGCAACCACGGCAGGCACATCCAGCGACAAGCAGGGGGCTTCCCCGACAAGCTCTGGTCCCGACAAAGATGGATCTGCGCAGATGCATGAGGAGATACAGAAGAAAATGGTGCAGCGCCCAGTGTACTTTGTCAGCTCCCTTCTGCAGGGGGCTAGGTCAAGGTACTCTGGCGTGCAGAAATTGCTTTTCGGCCTTCTCATGGCCTCGAGAAAGCTGCACCATTACTTCCAAGCACATGAGATCACAGTTGTCACTCGCTTTCCGCTGAAGAGGATACTACAAAATCCAGAAGCAACAGGCAGGATTGTTGAGTGGGCACTGGAACTGTCAAGCTTTGGCCTCAAGTTTGAGAGTACTTCAACTATCCAAAGCAGAGCATTGGCAGAATTCATAGCAGAATGGACGCCAACACCAGATGAAGAAATTCCAGAAACGAGCATCCCCGTCGAAGAAACAAGCAAAGAGTGGCTGATGTACTTTGATGGTGCCTTTTCGCTGCAAGGCGCCGACGCTGGCGTGCTGCTTGTCGCACCCACCGGAGAGCACCTCAAGTACATAGTCCAGATGCACTTTCCCAAGGAGCAAGCAACAAACAATACTGCAGAGTATGAAGGCTTGCTTGCCGGACTCAGGATCGCGACAGACCTTGGGATCAAGAAGCTCATTGTCAGGGGTGACTCACAGCTTGTCGTCCGCCAAGTAAACAAGAGTTATCAGAGTCCGTTGATGGAAGCTTACGTCGACGAAGTGAGAAAGCTAGAAGAGTACTTTGAAGGCCTACAGATGGAGCATGTTCCAAGAGCTCAGAACGCCATTGCCGATGGCTTGTCAAAGTGCGCAACACTTAAGTTACCTGTGGAACCAGTGATCTTTGTGCTCAAGCTGACTCAACCGTCTGTAACGCCATCAACTGGACAGAGCAAGAAGAGGAAGTCGATTTCTGGTGACTATTTGCCGGCAGAGCTTCCCGAAGCCGCCGCCAAGAAGGTCCCCAAGATCAACGCCAAGAGCGCTGAGGAGCAGTCTGCTCCGGCAAGCCCTAGGGTTTGTTCCGTTGAAGCAGAAGCTCCCGGCAAGTTTTGCTCCGGCAAGCTTGCCGGGGAATGTCAAGCTCCGGCAGAGCCGCAGGTTCTCGCTGTAGAAGCGGACATTCCCGCAGCAACAGATTTGCCTTGCGCTGAGGAGCAGTCTGCTCCGGCAAGCCCTAGGGTTTGTTCCGTTGAAGTAGAAGCTCCCGGCAAGTTTTGCTCCGGCAAGCTTGCCGGGGAACGTCAAGCTCCGGCAGCGCCGCAGGTTCTCGCCGTAGAAGCGGACATTCCCGCAGCAACAGATTTGCCTTGCGCTGAGGAGCAATCTGCTCCGGCAAACCCTAGGGTTTGTTCCGTCGAAGCAGAAGCTCCCGATAAGTTTTGCTCTGGCAAACTTGCCGGGGAACGTCAAGCTCCGGCGGAGCCATAGGTTCTCGCCGTGGAAGCGAATGTTCCCGCAGTAGCAAATTTGCCTTTAGTCCTTGTTGTCGAGCCACAAGCTCCAGCATGGGCACATCAGATTGTCCATTTCCTTCAGACAGGAGAACTTCCCGAAGAGCAAGAAGAAGCGGAAAGAGTAGCCCGGCAGTCAAGTATGTACTAGTTTGTCGACAAGACACTGTACAGAAGAAGACTCAACGGTGTGAAATTGAAGTGTATTCATCGGGAAGACGAACAAAAGCTGTTGGCAGAGATACATGGAGGCATATGTGGTCACCACATTGGCGCAAGAGCACTTGTCGGCAAAGCATTCCGGCAAGGTTTCTTTTGGCCGACAGCCCTCCAGGATGCAACTGCACAAGTAACCAAGTGTGAAGCGTGCCAGTTCCATTCCAAGTAGATACACCAACTAGCTCAAGCTCTCCAGACGATCCCTTTATCCTGGCCATTTTCGGTCTGGGGGCTCGACATCCTCGGCCCCTTTCCCCGAGCAGTCGGGGGCTTTGAGTACTTGTACGTTGCAATCGACAAGTTTACAAAGTGGTCGGAAGTGGAACCAGTGAGGAAGGTGACAGCACAGTCAGCAGTCAAGTTCTTCAGGTCGATTGTTCGCCGCTTCAGGATCCCTAACAGGATAATCACCAACAATGGTACGCAATTCACGAGCCGCACCTTCATGCAGTACGTCCAAGATCTTGGCGCCAAGGTCTGCTTCGCTTCTGTTGCTCACCCGAGAAGCAACGGTCAAGCGGAGAGGGCAAATGCTGAAGTGCTGCGCGGGCTCAAGACTAGGACTTTCGACAGGCTGCACAAGTGCGGAAAAAACTGGATCGAGGAGCTGCCGGTGGTTCTTTGGTCGATCAGGACGACGCCAAATCGAGCCACTGGCCAGACACCTTTCGCTCTAGTCTATGGAGCAGAGGCAGTTATCCCCACGGAACTCGTATACGGGTCACCTCGAGTGCTCGCTTATGATGAGCTCGAGCAAGAGCAGCTGCGACAAGATGACGCGCTGCTCCTTGAGGAAGACCGTCTTCAGGCTGCTGTGCGAGCTGCTCGCTACCAGCAAGCTTTGCGCCGCTACCATAGCCGCAAAGTTAACGCCAGAAGTCTCGAGGAAGGCGACCTTGTTCTTCGGCGCGTTCAGTCCGCCAAGAATTCCAACAAGTTGACGCCGAAGTGGGAAGGCCCTTACCGGGTGAAACGAGTCACTAGGCCTGGCGCTGTCCGCCTTGAGACCGAAGATGGCATTCCGGTGAGCAACTCCTGGAACATTGAGCATCTTCGTAAGTTTTACCCATAAGGCACGGTTGCCGGAACCTGTTCCGGCAACCACCTTTTGTACAAGTCTTGCCGCTGTTGCATGTAATCCTTTGTACAAAGCCGGGCGCAGACCCCGTGCATAAGTAAAGCTCATGTGCTCCGCACATTTTGTCAATATCATGCTTTCTATTTCTTGCATATGTGATCTGACACTTTGTGCAGCACCTATTCCCGGTAAGCAATAACGAGCCGTAAGGCTCCATATCTTTATTTTCTCTTCTTTCTTTTTTCTCAAGGAAAGGAAGGTTCCCTCGCCCACAAGTTTGCCGGGGGGGGGAGGAGAAGATAATGGTATGGACCAGGCGTCGTTCAAGAGAGTTTCGCCTTGCCGGGAAGCAAACGACAGAAAAGCTAAGTTGCCAAAGTTTGAGCAATTAGATTTTTTTAATTTTAAGTTATCTCCCTTGAACGACCGCACTTTGTATGAAAAACCTGTGCGCGGAGGAACCAACTCGTAGCTAGTTGCGCCCTTACTTTGTTTCGAGTCCGCTCAACAACTTAAGTGAGCTGCAACTAGTTGCGACAAGGTTTCTTGTCGGTAGCGGCACCGCCAGCAGGCTGCTGACGTCCCGCACTCAGCGCTCGCGGCTCGGGTGCCTGCACCGGCAAGTTCCCTAAAAGCGTAGGGCGAAAACATACAAAGGGAGGAAGTAAAGGGAACAACATTGCAATCATTACCCAAAATAAAGTTATATTACAAAGATAGCTTGTCGCAACTCTAACAGACTGTTTTCATAACATGACAAACAGCGACAAAAAAAGAAGAAATGGGCGGCCTAATCTACGCGATCGCCTTCGATCCTCTTGATCCCGCTCACCTTGTCCATAATGGGTGCGACAAGAGCCTTGAGCGCATCCAGATCAGCATCCGGCGGCAGGGTCCTGAGGACGTTGGTGAGGTTGAGGCCCGGATTGCGGAAGGCCACCTTCATCAACACTTTCTGGAGAGCTCCCGCGCAGATCTTGCGCGACTCGTCGGCCAGCTGCCTTGGGATCTTCTCCCGGAGCTGCTGGAGGGCCATCGCCACGCCCTTGAAGAACAAGACGAGCTTGGCGCTGGGTTGGAGGTTCTTGTCAGAGGGATACCCGAGATCCTCCATCCCCAGCTGCGCCAGCTCCTTGTCGATGTCTGTGGCGGCATTCACAAGACTCTCCGTCTAGTGCTCCACAGTTTCCCTGAAAGCATTTTGGGTGGCGGCAACACTCTCTAGCAGCGCCTTGTCGGCCTTGATCTCCTCCCTCAAGGCCGCCTCCTGCTTCTTGGCGCTGTCCAACGTCTTGGTCAAAGCGGTCAGCTTCAACTCAAGACCCGTGGCCTCCAGCTGCGCCACCTTCGTCTCCAACTCCTTCTTCGTGGCCTCGGCGGCGGCGGCAGCATCCTCTGCTTGCTTGAGGGCTCCGCTGAGTTTTTCCTCGCGCACGGCGAGCTCCTCCTCGTGGGCGTGAAGATTAACCTTCCGCTGCGCCAGCTCGCCCTCCTCCGCGGATAGCTTCACGGCGGCAAGCCGCTGTTGCTCTTCGATTTCAGCTTTTTCGAGGAGGAAGGCCTTCTGCGCTTCGTCGAGTTGCTCCCGTTCCTCTACCAAGGACCGACGAGCTTCCTGGTGGAAGCCCCGGAGCTCCTCCGCGCGCTTCTCGATGTCTGCTCCCGCCTTCGCGACAAGCGCCTCGCGGGACTCCAGCTTGGCTTGCCGCGCGCGGTAGAGCGACACTAGCTTCCGCAGCAGCCGCTCCTCCTCAGGCTTGTTGCTGCTGCTTGGCGCGTCAACCACCGTCAACCCAGCGGAGGCGAGCACCTCCCTGTCGAAGGTCTCTCCCTTGACCGGCGCCCTGGAGCTTGACGCCCAGGGGAGGTTGATGAAGATGTCATCGCCGGCCTTCAAATAGACGCCCGGCTGGGGCTCCTCGGAGCTTGGCGCTGCGGCTTCGGTGGACGGGTCGGCGGTCGGCGTAGCGCCTGGCGCTCCTGTGGCCTCTGGGCCATCAGTACGATCGCCAGATCCCTTGCCAGTTGCTGCGGCGGCAGCCTTGGCGGCCTCGGCGCCGGTGGGATCGCCAGCGTCGGCTGCTTTTTCGGCAGCGACCTCGGTCTCCATCTGCTCTGCAGCATATGGGTCTGACAGCCGGCAAGGGGAGAAGAGTCAAGCAAAATCCAGCAAAAACCCAGGAAGGTCAAGAGAAGAAGGACCCAAGGGAAGTTTTGCAGCAAAAGGATTACCTGTGCCAGTTTCTGCAGTCAGGTTCTCCACCGTCGGAGGGCCGCTGGCGCTATCCCTTGCCGGAGACTTCTCCCTTACCGGAAAGCCCTCCCTCGCCGGAGGACTCTCCCTTGGCTCCTGGCGGGGCTGCTCGGCTCCTACACAAATCAACAAGCAGATATCAGCAAAGACAAGTACCCATGCGCGCCTCCCAGCGGAAAGTAAATCATACACTTACGCTGGGGGCTGCTCTGGAGAAAAGTCACCGAGTCCGGCAAGGTTGTCTCGGGCGCGCCACCTGCTGTCGCAGTGGGCTCGTCCTCGATGACGATCACCGGGACCTTAGCTCTCTTTGCCACTCTCTGGGCCAGAGTCCTGAAGAGGAACAAGTTCAGAGTAAAGCAAATGAGATACAAGACAAACAGCAAGAATTGAAGAACTACAAGTACACCAAGAGAAGCTTACTCTTCTTCTTCTTCCTCGTCGGAGCTGAACGCGGAGAAGTCGAAGTCCGGAGTGCGCCCGGCGCGAGGAGGCGGAGGAGAAGCTTCCCTTGGCCGCTTGTCGGGAGCAGTGGCGGTGGTCTGAGACGACCCCGCTCTAGCTGCTGGAGCGGCGTGAGCAGCGGCAGGAACTGAAGCGGTGGTCCGGCTAGATCCCGCTCTAGTTGCCGTCGCAGCATGAGGCGCTCCCGCGGCAACGGTGTTTGCCGCGGTGGAGCGTGTCACGCGGCGCGGCGACTGTTGACCCGCTTGCCGCTCTGCTACATCACCGGCCTTACGGAGACGCCTTCTTGGTGGGGATGAAGGTTCTGCTTGCGGCGAGCTGCCCGAAGATGACGATGAAGAGGAGTTGATTTCCAGCGAGCCGCTCATGTCCTTGGCGGGCTCGCTTGGCTTGGCGTCGCGCACGGCAAGCTCCTTCTTGCCGGCGGGCTCCCCTCGCTCGGCACGGCTTGCCGCTTCTGCTGCATCTGCCTCCTCCACGGTGAATCCAAATTCTCCCGCGGCTGCGGCTGCCGCTGCCTCTTCTAGCCTAGTGGCAATGAGCGCCATCTCTTCATCGGTGGTGTCGTGGGTGAGGCTGTCCTTCTCGTTGGAGCGGATCGGCACTTCCACCAAGTCATCGAAGAACTGTTGCACGACGTCGTCCGTAGGCTCCTGCCAAGTTGGCACAATTCCATGCGAGTCGCACAGCGGCATCATTGCATGGATGCGGTCGAGCGAGGAATTGTTGCACAGCGGAATGACACCCCCCGGCAACCTTAACACCTCGGGATGTTGGGGGTCATACTTGAACAGCTCCTGCAGCATCGCGTTGAGCTCCATGACAGTGAAGTTGAAATTGAGGCCCGGCCGCAACCTCATGATATCTGCCGCATTCTTGAACTCCCAAGTGGGTCTCCCCCGTTCCTGCAGGGGGGCGATGCGGCGATGAAGAAAATCCGCGCCAACAGCGCCTACAGTAAGCCCGGCAAGCCTGAGGCGTAGGATCCGGGTGACGGCAATCTTCAGCCTATCGTCTTCCGGGGCCACGTCACTCCAATCGCTACCGCGTGCTACTGGGGTTTGGCGCCGGGTGGTGAATGGCTGCGGGTTCTCCTCGTTAATCCAGCACCAATCTGCTCTCCACTCCTCCCACTTGCCGCGGAACTCTCCCTCCAGATAGGTTTCTTTCTTGCCGGCCCTTGAGATCCAGGCGATTCCGCCGGATAATGGCTCCCCTCTCTCTACTCGAGGTATGAAGAAATGGCGGAAGAGGGCTACACTGGGGTGGACTCCGACAAAGTTTTCGCAGAGATGTGCGAAAACTGCCATGGCAGAACGGCATTGGGGGTGAAGTCAAGGAGGTGGAATCCGTAGGTATTCATGATGTCGCAGAAGAATTCAGAGAAAGGCGGGCAGAGCCCGCAGTAGAAGAACAATGCGAAGAAAGGGTATCCGTTTGGGGCCTTCTTCCAAGCGGCGGCGGGGAGTACCTTCGTGCGCGGATGCGCGCGCGTCTCCGTCGACCAGAAGAGGTAGTAGTTCTCCCTCAGCTCCTTCACGGCAAGCTTGGGGGGGGGGGGAAGACGTCCCGCTCCTTCTGCAGCGCCGCAAGCCGCTGCGCCTCGGTTGACTTCACGACCTTCCCCTTGTCGGCTTTTGGAGCCATGGCGGAATTGGTGGAGGAGGTCGACGGCGTTGGTGGTGCTGGTGGAGATGGGGGGCGGAGCGCTGCTCTCTCTCTCTCTCAGCTTTGGGAAGGCAAGGGAGCGGCGGAGATTTCTGAGATTGGAAGCAGCAACGGGCGAATGGGCAAACTACCCTTGTTTCCCCTGCTTATAAAGAGGGAGGGGGCGGACGTTCCGCGTTTCCGAATAAAGAAACCACCCACGATCTCTCCCACGACGCCGCATTCAACGCGTGCCGTTTGGGGAGGGCGCGGTGGATACGGAGAGAGATACGGTGTAACCTAGGCCGCGCGTGCCCATGCCCTGTTTTGGGCCTGGCCCAACAGCGCTCGGCACCGTGTATGGCCCAGGCCCGGGGGCTCCTGTCGGTGTACTAGAGTAGGGGTACCCTAGTATCCCGAACTTGTGCACGGGCAGTCGCAGCATCCCGTGGCAAGGCTTGCCGGGTGACCGCCAAGGTTCTGCGTGGTTCCTTTGGAGCCATTCAAGAACAAAGTATCCAAGTCAAAGAGACAAGACCCCGGCAAGAGGAGCTTGCCGGGAAGGCCAACCAAGGCTTCTCAAGACCCCGGCAAGAGGAGCTTGCCGGGAAGGCCAACCAAGGCACCTCAAGGAACTTGCCGCGGCGTGCCACGCGTCCCGGCAAGGCCCGGTGAGCGACAAGCTCCCGGACGCGACAAGACAACGACCGCGGCAAGGCGTTTGCCGCGGCAAGCCTCCACTCTGTACCCGCGCTCCAGCACATCCACCAACGTGTCGCTCTGGGACCCTTCCAGGCGTACGTGGCGGGAGGCTATGCAGCCTGCGGTGCGCGGTGGCGAGCGGCGCTGACAAGATCGCCATCGTGGCGAGCGGTGGCGTCCCTGGTGGTCCCTTTTGCACTGTTTAGGCGACACAGACGGGCATTTAATGCCCTTGTCCCCTGCCGTCAGGGTTAGGTATGATACACTGTAGCAGGTAGCTGTACCTACCGCAGCACCTTTCCATTTTTACCCTTTGTCTTCGTTGCCACCTGTCGGTGACCCCTTGAGCATATAAAAGGAGGCCCATGTGCAACGTAGAGAGGGGTTCGGGAAAGAAGGAGAACAGTCACGCTCGGTCTCGTTAGCTGCTGGTGTGTACTGTAGCACTCCGCGCTCCCGAGCAAGAACTCAATACAATCCACAAAGCAGGAGTAGGGTTTTACGCATCCGTGCGGCCCGAACCTGGGTAAACTACTTGTGTTTTCGCCTCGATCCGCTCTTTGCACGACCTCCGCCCCCGCCGAACCGAAAGGGACTCGGTCCGCCGGTCCCATAGGTGTTCGTGGATCAGCCCCCCGACAGCAAGGAGTACCAATATTTGGTCAGTGAGTGGGATGGGGAAGGGATTCATCCTATGAAGACATGGCTCATTGGTATATAATAGGAAGGGGAAAAGGAAGGTGCAAGGAACGGGAAGAGATAGGCATGCCATTGAAATAGGAAGATGGTGCAGAATTTAGGTCGGACTTTTAGTATGCCTCCGTCAGTTTCCCTTTCTTTAGATCGCCTCCATCGATTCTCTGTGCGGTTCGTTTCTGGTGGGCTTCATGTGAGCCGGAGTAAATGGGCTGCATGTTGCAAGTTTTGCCAGCGATAAAAACTGAAAGTACACACGCAGGAATCGGACGGGCTACGCTAAAAGGAAAAATGGAACGGACTATTGTTCGCGTCGTGGGATACTGGGAATTAAATGGAAGTATATAGTGGATGGTGGCTTGAAAAACAAAGGAAGCGACATACTGGTAAAAAATCTTCGATGCTACGTGAGTGTGGAACAGAAAAAATAACAAAGAGATGAATTGACATGGGCGGAAATTGCTGAGGTGGCTAGTTGATGGTGTGGATAGGCTGCATGTTGAGAGAATTGGTGTGAGTGGGGATCAACTTCTTAAGAATGTAAGATTAGCTCAATGGTATTTGGTGAACACAACTTCAACTAATTAGTTAACTAGGCCAAATGAAAGTTCTCTAATTAAAAAAAACTTGTCCTAATGAAAAGGCTTGAATCATTCAGTCCTAATGAAAAGGCACATGGTCATCGGTAGGGTTGAGTTTACTCACAAGTCTAATTTAATGACCCTCGCAAAAAAGTCTAGTTTAATGAACTAGTGCCAAATTAAAGTTTTGGCATCATGCATGGGCCGGGCCGTCGTGGCATCATCATGTAACGGCCTAACTTGTGCATGGCAAAGGCAGCACACTCGCAATCAAAAGGCCATGGATTCTCCATTCACTCAGCAAGCAGCTTTGCAGCGTAATCTCCCTAGCCGAGGGTCAGCGGCTTAATCATGGCGGCGTCCATGGATGTAGCCATCGCCGGTACGTTGCCGTCGGGGACCAGGCATCTAATTTGCATTAAGCAGCACCTAACACCCCATCACGCTCACTCGTAAAAGATTAGGGAGCAGCAGTACTAGGATTCCTAGCCAGAGTGGGCGAGGCCTCTCCTCGCATTGTTTGTTCTCCAATGATTGATCCATGTAGTTTCAGTTGATTTGATCTGATCCATGTAGCTACTCATAAAGTGACCATTGTTGGTTGATCCTCTCATGTCCGATCGAGCTTGCCACGTCACGTCATATTCGCTTTACTCAGCACATGTGGGGGATTTAGGAATGAGATTCTGGAACACCGTAGTCACTCCTAATCCATGTCCATCTTGCAATCACATGAAAAAAGGGTTGCAAATGCGTCACTTTTTTCGTTGCTGTCAATCCGACAACTTGCACTGCATCGGGCTTGAGAGGAGCAAGCAAAGTGGCAGTAGTCTCCATCACAACTCGCAAGATTACAAGATTGGCCAAGTTGCAGCTCAGGGCTCGTCGGACCGAGTCCAACTCCACTGCAAATGCATGTGAAGAGGATAGGGAACATGGCAACAATGCAGATCAAGGCAGCCATCATATGGAAACTAGACTGCAACAAGTAACCAAAGTCATTCATGGAGAAGATGCATGCAATCTTGCCCTAGCTAAGCAGTAGCATGTTACTAGTATAGCAAAAAAGTTACAAGGAGAGCCCATACCAAAATAACAAATTGTCCCTGTATGTGACATGTACAGCTAAGTCGGCAACCGCTCGTGACAACACAGTGCACGCACCAACCACGGAGGAGTAACAAACTTGGTTTATTTTAGAAACATGCATGGCCCTTTCACGACAAGGAAGCATGCAGTTTTCAACAACAAATCAAATCAACCCTAAGGAGGAAGTGCCTTCTCTAAAGATCTTAACCAAACCAAAAAGGGATCATGCTAAGACTATTGCTTTACCATGCATATAGCTCCCTCCACTTAATGAAAGTTGCTCCACCTTGTTAATGATCAAAGCTGAGTGCATCTACCATTTAGGAACCACCTGTTAACACATGCATATCGAACTTTTATTATAGCTATGATTCAGTAAGTTTTACCCTAACAAGAGTGATAGACCTTATTTAATAAAATGATCACATGAGCTACTCTACATAATGATGATCCATCTGATGTAATCTTTGTGGTGTGTTTGTTGCGGTGTGATGAATTATCACTTTATGAGAGATCTATATATGTTTTATTCATGGATTCATATGAGTTCTTTGCTGCATAATTTGTAGACATGTATGCTCTTCGATTTGTTAGTCCTCCACTGCACTGGTCATGTTTTGATGAATTATCTCCAAGAGAGAGTTTATCTTGGTAGAGATTGTTCTCGCAGGTAATATATCACAGTGACGGAAAACAGGAGAGTTGTATTGTGTTGTGTACCCTGCATGCCATCGGTCACATGCAACTCCACCTCCATGCATTGCACACAGTGTAGCGCCCCTTGCGCCCTTCCAACCAGGTGTGCTCACGCCGTCGCCTTCACAAACACTGCCCGGGGTACCCAGTTGACAGCGGTGCAGAGGGGGGCAGGAGGATGTGCGATGTTGGATGAAGGGGCTTGCCTGGTCGCCTACGAGGGCAGCGCTGACAAGAGAGGAGGGGATTTTTACATGTTGCCGCGGAGGCGAACATGCACTATCGGCATAGCACCAGTCAATTCATCTTTTTGGTGCGATACCTAGGTTGTAACCATCAGAAGATCGACGAGGCATCACAATTTGTTGGAAACTGCTCCATCGCACGCAACGACATATACATGCACACACCATCACGCGGTGTACGGGATCGTCACAAAGGAGGATGAGTCGTACGTCGACATAAGTCCACCACCCTAATTAAACAAGACGTAGTTCCCCTAAAAGAACACGTACGGCCCAGATGCTGTAGTAGCTTTTTTTTTGAACCGGGTTTTCCCCTTTCCATTACTTATCATAACGAAAATACATCGTCTCAGGAACTGAAACCAGCAAGGCTAGAGAGAAAGAGGAAAAGCGAGTTCGGGGCAACACCAGGAAACCCACTATCTGCGCCTGTCAATAGGAACAACAGATCATGGGGCGAAAACGTGGGTGTCACCCAAAACCGCACTATGAACACCTACTGGAAGTATCACAAGTCTTACAAACTCCATCATCAGGTACCAGGCCACATCAGCCATATCAAAAGCAACCCAAAAGGAACTACCAGAACACCCATAGCAAGGACCAAAATATACCACCCTGTTCATCCAGCACATACTCTAGGATGCATCAACAACTCTTCTTCGCAAAAACGTCAGACACTTACTGATCAGGATCCGCAACGTCTTCTTCCTTAGTTCCCATCACGTCCGTCCCTAGCTGGAATCGGGGGACCGCAAAGCATCATCATCTGTGTTGTGTTCTCCTTCAGCATCTCCGCTCCTTTTTTCACCATCTCTCCTATCTCTGGTTTCTGGAGACCTGCCCAGTACATCAAAAAGGCACAAGCTGTAAATACAATTTCAAATGGAGAGTTAATCCATTTGAGCTCGAAAGTGGCTCGGTTCCTGGCTAGCCAAATAGCCCAACATATAGCAGCCAAGCCAATGGTGTAAATTTTGTCCGGCCCAGGTAAGAAACTATACATCCACGCATAGTATTGCCAGACAGAATTAGGGCAACAATCGGTTCCAAGCATGGAACCTACGATTCTCCACACCACCCTGGAAACAGGGCACAAAAATAACAGGTGTTGAGTTGTTTCTAATTTGTCACAAAAAGAACAGCATGGCTCCCTATGCCATAATCTTTTTTTCATGTTGTCCCTAGTCAGGATGGCATTCTGTGCCATCTACCACAAGAATATCTGAATTTTAAGAGGAAGTTTAGCATCCCAAATCCAATTAAATTTAGATCCTGCTATATCCCTTTCCAGCCATGTGTACATGGACTTTGTATTATATTTGCCCGAACTATCCAATTTCCAATAAACCTCATCTGGCAAATCACTTTGTTTCAACGTTAACATCTCTTTATTCATTTCCTCCCATTGTTTCGTCATCTCATGAGACATCCTCCTCCTAAATGAGGAGATCTGGTTAAGATTCTTAAATTTGTCAACAGTACAGTTTTGATCAATACAAGTCTCAAAGAGTAGTGGGAATCTGTCTTTGAAGGGGATTCTACCATCCAGGCTATAGAGCCGGAGTCTAGCCACATCTCCCCTGTTCAAATTAATACCTCTACCCAGCATATAAAGGTCTTTCACTTTCAGGAGTGATTTCCAACAAGGTGAGTCACTGGCCTTGTGTTTAACCACAGCAACCGAAGTTTTCTTTAAGTTCTTAGACTTAACTATATCTTGCCAGAGCCCTTTCTTTTTCTCAAGCTTCCACCACCATTTCACTAGAAGTCTAATATTCTGTTTCCTCAAGTCTTTAACACCCAGACCCCCTTTCTTTTTGGATCGACATATACGGCTCCATTTAACCATATGGTAGCCTTTCTTTTTTCCTTTTCTATGCCAGAAAATTTTTCTTCTGGGTTTGTCCCACTTCTCCAAGGTAGTCTTGTTCAGAAGAAACATAGACATGTAAAAGGTAGGAATATGCGAAAGTACATCGTTCACTTTAATCAGCCTTCCCCCCATGGATAGAGCTTCACTAATCCAGTTTTCACAATGATCAATGAATTTGTCATCTACAAAGGCCCAGTCACTACACTTCAAACCAGCATAGCTCACAGGCATGCCTAGGTATTTGATAGGAAAGTTACCTATCTGGCAGATAAACATCGCAGCATATTTTTGCATAGTAGTATCATCAGCACGTATCGAAAATATTTCACTCTTTAGAAAATTGATTTTCAACCCAGAGATGACTTCAAAAAGATATAACAGCAGCTTAATATTAAGAGCATTTCTAAGATTATCCTCGAAGCATAGGATCATGTCATCTGCATATTGCAAGATAGCCACCCCATTTGGGATCAAATCAGATGCTAACCCTTTGAACAAGCCATTTTGCTGAGCTTTAATCACCATTTTTGTCAAGCAGTCAGCGGCTAAATTAAAGAGGAAAGGTGAGAATGGGTCTCCTTGGCGCACCCCCTTCGAACTTTGAAAATAGGGCCCCACCTTGTCATTCAATTTCACACTAACTGTGCCTCCTACCAGGATTTTCCTAACCCATTCAATCTATTGTGGATGAAACTCCCTCATCTTATGACAGTTTAACAGGAAATTCCAGTTAACTTTGTCGTAAGCTTTCTCGAAGTCTAGTTTCAACACGATCCTAGATTTTTTCTTACTATAAGTATGATGGATAATTTCATGTAAAGACATGATTCCATCCATTATATATCTTTTATTAATAAAAGCATTTTGGTGTCTACTAAATAGGATATCAACATAAGGCTCTAGTCTAATAGTAAGCACCTTAGTGATTAGTTTATAAATGCGTCTCAGCAAGCATATGGGGCGAAACTGCTAAATTTTATTAGCACCAGCAACTTTAGGTAGTTGAGTGATGAGCCCATAGTTCAAGCGCTACACATCTAGCTTATTGTCATGAAACCACTCAAACAGAAGCATCACCTCGCTTTTTACTATTTCCCAGCAATGTTGGAAAAATTCAATGGGGATATTATCTGGTCCTGGTGCTTTATTTGGCTCCATAGAGAAGAGAGCGTTTTTTGTTTCTGTTTCAGAAAAGGGCCTAGTAAGGATGAAGTTGTCAATATCTGTCAACTTCTCATTTGACTCCTACATATCATCCCTCAACTTGCATAGATTTCTAGTAGCAGGTCCAAAAAGATCCTTATAAAACTCAGTTGCATGTTTCAACATGTTTTTAGTCCCCTCTATCATCTCATCTCCACAACTAACTGAGAAAATAGTATTCCTCCTCCTTCTACCATTCACTAATCTGTGAAAGTAGTCAGTATTTCTATCCCCTTTCAACATCCAATTTTCATGGGACTTTTGCATCCATGCAATCTCCTCTTCTACTAGTAGATTATGTAATTCACCAAAATCTCAACCTTCTTGTAGTATAACTCAGGGGAAAGCACATCAGTTTCTTCTAGTTTTTCTAGATGTTCAAGTTCCTCTCTAAGCTCTCTCCTTCTCTTTCTAGATTTCCCAAACAAGTTAGATCCCCAACCTTTGAAAAATTTCTTGAATCTCTTCATTTTGATATTTAAAACATCAATGGGATCTTTTGCATTCACATGTTTCATCACACCTTAGGAACTAAGGGTATAAACTCACGGTTTTTGAGCCAATAAAGATCAAATCTGAAATCTCACTTATGCCTTGTATTAGGAATAAGGTCTTAAGTATTCAAGATCAAAGGGCTATGATCTGAAATCTCTCTAGTTAGTTTCCTGACAAAAGTCAAAGAAAACTGCCTTTCCCAAGAACTGGACATAAGTATACGGTCCAATTTTTCAAGGGTAGGCATTTGTTGATTATTAGACCAAGTGTATATACCACCATTCATGTCAACTTCCCTGAGACCGAATGTATTAATGATAGAGTTAAAGAGATCAGTAGCATGACTCATTCTGGTTTTCTTATTTTTCTCCTTAGCATATCTAAGAATATTAAAGTCTCCCCCTACAATGTAAGGGCAAGTAGTGCTGCTACACATATCAGACATCTCTGTCAAAAATTCTATTTTATACTCTTCATGAGTAGAGCCATACACTACCAGAATACAATATAACACTTTTTTCCTCTTATCCCATAAGTCAAGCTTCATGATATATTTACCTGTCACACAGGATCTAACCTCAAAAGTATCATCTTTAGTACCACAAAGAATTCCCCCAGATTTGCCTATTGAAGGGATCCACCTCCAATCAAAATACTGCCCTGGATCAATTTTCCTCAAGAATTTAGAGGAAAAATCCTTCTTCATTGTTTCCTGAATACCAATAAAGTCTAAGCAATAATCTCTAATCAGATCAGATAAGCAAGTTGCCATACCCCTCTTTCCCACTCCCATACAATTCCAGAAGAGGCTAATCTTTTTTTCTTACATTTGGGAGATTGTCTTTTGTTGCTAGGTTTACCAGGAAGCATGGTCAAACCAGCATCAAAAGATACTCCTTTTTAGCTGATAAAGCACTTGGTCCTTATCCCTAACTTGTGTGTTCATCCCCTTTTTAGGGTACCGGTAGAGCTTTTATATGTTAATTAACCCCGGTCTCGATCGATCTCTCGGTTAGTACTGGAGGAATTAATTGGTAATCAATCTTCTTGGCGAGGCTTTTGCCGGCATGCATCCTAATCAATCCTAGCTTATTTAGCCTCAGCTAATTTACATGATGCATGTACCAAACCGATGGTACAATAGCTAATCTAGTCGTAGGGAATTAATTAATAATGAGATTAGTCACAAGCTGTCATGGCTCGCTGTACGAACGATGGTAATCGCGAGCTGTCAGCTGTGTCGAGCTGTTAATGACCACTCCGGCCTTGTTGTGTCCTGCCGCTGGCCTCTGAACGTAATGGCCCTACTACAGTGCACCCACCCTTTTGCTTGCCTTACTTTTCTGAAATATCCCTACTAGCACACTACTACTGGACCTCGATCTGTTATGTTGCCACTACGTCATCGCCATGTCCGGCCGTGGATGCGTGCATGGACAAGACTATGCAGCTCCGACCAATAATCGATCAGATAAAATTGTCAAGCAATGTACAATACGGTATTTCTATAAACCGTATGTCGATATAGATTGCGTGTGTGTTTGTTGTAACCGAGAGTTAGGATAGGTCAGGGCTGTTGAAATTGTTTAGTTTCCTTGTAGATCAATCGACATCCATAACCACCAAACCTCCTTTGTAATCTTTCCTCTTATATAACACGTATGCGCCCCTGCTTAGTTCCATACGCTTTAGCCTCAGCTTTCACATGGTATATAAAGCCTCTCCCTTCCAACGCATCTAAATCATGTCGTCTTCCTCCTCTCCCATCGCCATGGCCTCCCCTTCCCCTGCATCACTCAGCAGTAGCATCACCGAGAAGCTGACCAGGGAAAACTTCCTAGTATGGAAGGCGCAAGTCCTGCCACACATCAAAGCGGGGGGCATGATGGGGTACCTTGATGGGGTACCTTGATGGCTCGGTCAAGGAGCCGAACGCCGTCCTCCTCTCTGAGAGGGACATCGCTGACGGGCAGAAGGAGACCGTCACCACGCCCAACCCCGAGCACGCCATCTGGGTAACTCTGGATCAACATGTGCTTACGTTCCTGATTGCCTCTCTCTCTCTCTCCTGACGTTCTCATGCAAGTCTCGAACCATACCACCTTTGCTAGCATCTAGCAAGCTTTGGTCCAAAGTTTTTCATCGCAATCTAGGGCACGTACCATCCAGCTTTGGCCTGCCCTAGGAAACACACGTGATACGTCTCTGTCGTATCTACTTTTCCAAACACTTTTGACCTTGTCTTGGACTCTATCTTGTATGATTTGAATGGAACTAACCCGGACTGACGTTGTTTTCAGCAGAATTACCATGATGTTGTTTTATGTGCAGAAAACAAATATTCTCGGAATGACCTGAAACTCCACAGGAGGTCTTAGAAAAAAACAATAAAAAATCCTCGCCAAATATGAAGACTAGGGGCCCACACCCTTTCCACGAGGGTGGGGGCGCCCCCCCCCCTAGGGCGCGCCCCCCTACCTCGTGGGCCCCCTGTTGACCCTCCGACGCCAACTCCAACTCTATATATTTGCTTTCAGAGAGGAAAAAAATCAGGAAGAAAAAATCATCGCGTTTTACGATACGGAGCCGCCGTCAAGCCCTAAAACCTCTTGGGTGGGCTGATCTGGAGTCCGTTCAGGGCTTCGGAGAGTGGGATTCATCGCCGTCGTCATCATCAACCATCCTCCATCACCAATTTCATGATGCTCACCGTCGTGCGTGAGTAATTCCATCGTAGGCTTGCTGGACGGTGATGGGTTGGATGAGATTTATCATGTAATCGAGTTAGTTTTCTTAGGGTTTTATCCCTAGTATCCACTATGTTCTGAGATTGATGTTGCTATGACTTTGCTATGCTTAATGCTTGTTACTAGGGCCTGAGTGCCATGATTTCAGATCTGAACCTATTATGTTTTCATGAATATATGTGAGTTCTAGATCCTATCTTGCAAGTCTATAGTCACCTACTATGTGTTATGATCCGGCAACCCCGAAGTGACAATAATCGGGACCACTCCCGATGATGACCATAGTTTGAGGAGTTCATGTATTCACTATGTGCTAGTGCTTTGTTCCGGTTCTCTATTAAAAGGAGGCCTTAATATCCCTACGTTTCCAATAGGACCCCGCTGCCACGGGAGGGTAGGACAAAAGATGTCATGCAAGTTCTTTTCCATAAGCACGTATGACTATATACGAAATACATGCCTACATTACATTGACGAATTGGAGCTAGTTCTGTGTCACCCTATGTTATGACTGTTACATGATGAACCGCATCCGGCATAATTATCCATCGCTAATCTGGTGCCTACGAGTTTTCCATATACTGGTTTACGCTTATTTACTTTTCCGCTGCTACTGTTACAATCACTACAAAATACCAAAAACATTACTTTTGTTGTCTTTACTTTTGTTGCCGCTACCACCACTATCATATTACTTTGCTACTAAACACTTTGCTGCAGATACTAAGTTTCCAGGTGTGGTTGAATTGACAACTCAGCTGCTAATACTTGAGAATATTCTTTGGCTCCCCTTGTGTCGAATCAATAAATTTGGGTTGAATACTCTACCCTCGAAGGCTGTTGCGATCCCATATACTTGTGGGTTATCAAGACTTTTTTCTGGCGCCGTTGTCGGGGAGAATAGCTCTATTCTTTGAGTCACTTGGGATTTATATATGCTTATCATTATGAAGAATTTAAGAGATCCAAAAACTAAGATCTATCCCTCAACTACGAGGGGAGGTAAGGAACTGGCATCTAGCTCTGTACTTGATTCACCTTCTGTTATGAGTAAGTTTGCGACACCTACACCTGCTTCTGCTATTCGTTCTGATATGTCGCATGTTATTGATGATGCCACTTCTGCTATGCATGATACTTATGATGAAACTGCTTCTATGCCTGATACTACTGTGCCCCTTAGTGAATTTCTTGATGAACAAATTGCTAGAGCATGAGAAAGAGAAATTATTGAATCTGAATACGATGATGATAGTGATGATGAAAATATGCCTGTTATTCCTAAAGGTTATCTTTTTGATAAAGATGCTTCTTTAGCTATTTTAGCTTGCAGAGATAGATATGAGCTTAAGAGATTATTAATTAAATGGAACAAAGAATCACTTAGAGATAAAATGAAACCCGATCCTGCTTTTGCTACTTCACCTATATGTGTTCCTGATAAAGATTATGAATTCTCTGTTGATCCTGATATAATTACTTTGGTTGAATCTGATCCGTTCTATGGCTATGAATCTGAAACTGTTGTGGCACATCTTACTAAGTTAAATGATATAGCTGCCCTGTTCACTAATAATGAGAGATCACGTTACCTCTATTTACTCAAAATATTTCCATCCTCATTAAAGGGTGATGCTAAGATATGGTTTAATTCTCTTGATCCTGGTTGTGTGCGTAGTCCCCGGGATATGATTTATTACTTCTCTGCTAAATATTTCCCTGCTCATAAGAAACAAGCTGCTTTGAGGGAAATATACAACTTTGTGCAAATTAAAGAAGAGAGTCTCCCACAAGCTTGGGGGAGGCTTCTCAAGCTACCTAATGCTTTGCGTGATCATCCTCTTAAGAAACCTGAAATACTTGATATCTTTTATAATGGACTAACCGATGCTTCCAGAGATTACCTGGATAGTTGTGCTAGTTCTCTTTTCAGGGAAAGAACACCGGATGAAGCTGAAATTCTATTGAATAATATGTTGACAAATGAAAATAATTGGGCACCTCCTGAGCCAGCTCCTGAACCAGCTCCTGCTCCAATTACTGAGCCTATTCCTAAACCAACTCCGAAGAAGAGAGGTGTTCTATTTCTCAGTCCTGAAGATATGCAAGAGGCAAAGAAATCTATGAAAGAAAAAAGGTATTAAAGCTGAAGACGTTAAGAATTTACCTCCTATTGAAGAAATACATGGTCTGAATTCACCGCCTGTTGAAGAAACTTATGATCTCAATTATTTATTTGTTGAAGAACCTCCTGATCCCGATATCCCGACACAGGTAGTAAAGGTAAATTCTCTCTATAGATATGACAAAGCTGAAGTTCCTCCTACTAAAATTGCTAGCAAGCGCTTGGATGAGTTTAATAACTTTATGTATAAGCAAGATGACTTCAATGCTTATTTTGGTAGACAATTAAAAGAAAATGCTTATATGATTAGACGCTTGGGTGATTGTATGGCTGATATTAAGGGTGAACATAAACTTATTAGCAAACATGCTTCTGTGGTTACCACTCAAGTAGAACAAGTACTTAAAGCTCAAAAAGAAGTGCTTGATGAAATGAATAGTAAGAAAAATGATTATGCTGTTAGAGTGGCTACTAGAACTGGTAGAATGACTCAGGAACCTTTGTATCCTGAAGGCCACCCTAAGAGAATCGAGCAAGATTCTCAAAGAAATAATATTGATGTTCCTAGTTCTTCTAAAAAGAAGAAGAAGAAAAATGATAGAACTGTGCAAACTTCTAGTGAACCTATTGCTGAATCACCTGATACTCCAAATGATATTTCTATGTCTGATGCTGAAACACAATCTGGTAATGAACATGAACCTAGTAAAAATATTAATGATGATGTTCATGATGATGCTCAACCTAGTAATGACAATGATGTAGAGATTGAACCTGTTGTTGATCTTGATAACCCACAATTAAAGAATCAACGTTATGATAAAAGAGACTTTGTTGCTAGGAAACATGGTAAAGAAAGAGAACCTTGGGTTCAGAAATCCATGCCTTTCCCTCCTAAACCATCCAAGAAAAAGGATGATGAGGATTTTGAGCGCTTTGCTGAAATGATTAGGCCTATCTTTTTGCGTATGAGATTAACTGATGTGCTCAAAACGAATCCTTATGCTAAATATATGAAAGATATCATTACTAATAAAAGAAAGATACCGGAAGCTGAGATTTCCACCATGCTTGCTAATTATACTTTTAAGGGTGGAATACCAAAGAAACTTGGAGACCCCGGAGTACCTACTATACCTTGCTCCATTAAAAGAAATTATATTAAAACTACTTTATGTGATCTTGGAGCCGGTGTTAGTGTTATGCCTCTCTCTTTAGATCGTAGACTTGACTTGAATAAGCTGACACCTACTGAAATATCTTTGCAAATGGCTGATAAATCAACTGCTATACCTGTCGGTATTTGTGAGGATGTGCCTGTTGTTGTTGCAAACATTATTATTTTAACGGACTTTGTTATACTTGATATTCCCGAGGATGATAGTATGTCTATTATTCTTGGAAGACCTTTTCTTAATACTGCAGGGGCTGTTATTGATTGCAACAAAGGCAATGTCACTTTTCATGTTAATGGTACTGAGCATAGGGTACACTTTCCGAGGAAACAACCTCAAGTTCATTGTATCAACTCCATCGGAAAAATTCCATCTATTATATTTGGAGGTTTTGAATTTCCTCTTCCTATTGTCAAGAAAAAATATGATATACTTATTATAGGGGATGTGCATATCCCCGTTGAGGTAACTTAGTGTTATTTGAAATTTCTCCGGTTTCATGATTATCGGAATGAGTTTGTTAACAAGACTTGATCAACCTTGTTAGTGGATTCTTTTTGATGAGCATGAGAAGGATGAAACTAGAAGCACAAACTTCTGTACCCTCTTTATATTTTCTGTTATTTATATTAAATAAAGTAAAAATAGTATTTTTCTATCTGTTATCTGATTATCCATGCAATATAAAAATATCCTGAAAATAAAAGTCCTTAGAATGCCATGCCAATTTAATATGATTTTTTTGGGAATATCTGAGGATTTACTATGCAAAAATCACCGCGGGAAGAGCTGCCACCTGGCCACGAGGGTGGTGGGCGCCCCCCCTATAGGGCATGCCCCCCTACCTCGTGGGCCCATGGTGGCCCTCCTCCACTTATGCTAGCACCCATCTTCTTCCTCTATCTCACACAAACCCGAAAAACCAACTCAAGCACGAGTTCCAGCCACTTTTGTTGTGATTTTTGATCTCCTTGCTCAAAGCACCTCTCGCAAAACTGCTTGGGGAGATTGTTCCTTGGTATGTGACTCCTCCATTGGTCCAATTAGTTTTTGTTCTAGTGCTTTACTCTTTGCAAATTTGTGCTGCATAGGTGACCATGTTCTTGAGCTTGCATGCCAAATTTATATGGTTCCAAGTAGTTCTAATGCGTGATATAGGCACTAGGCACTTGTAGGAGTAGTTACTATCAGTTTTATTGAGTTTAGTTTACTTTTATTTTGAAGTTACTAAAAATTTCAGAATTTTTCAGAGAAAAACAATATGTTTAGGAAGATGTTCCAAGGTGGTTCCTCTAAGAAGCAAGGACCCAGAATTGCTATGCGCGATGCTGACGTTGATCCACCAAGAGACGCTCCAGTACGGCCTTGCGAATGGCCGTCGGAAAATTTTATGGACCATGTGGGAATTAAAGAAGAATTCAAATCATATTTGCGCAATGCCGGTCTTATGGATTTTGAGGCTAACAAATGCCCCTAGTATCATGATCTCACAAGTTCATTTGTGAGGAGGTTTGAGTATTCATCTTCGCGTAATTCTCCTTCAGTCATGTTTGATCTTTATGACAAATCTTGTACCATGGACCTAGAGGATTTCACTTCTGCTTGCGAACTTCCATCATGGGGCAGTAATAGGGATCCCCCTAAATCTGAATTTAGAAACTTTATTGCTAGTATAACTGTGGGGGAATCCAGAGATATAACGCAGGCTACCATAGGGAGCATTCACTTTTCTGCTATACATTATTTTGCTCTTTTCATCGGTAGATGCATAAATGCTAAGGATGAAGCATGTCACATGTGTGTCCCTGATCTCAGCATTCTTAGGAGTGATGTGTTAGGAGACCAATCTTGTCATATGGGAGCCATTGTAGCTCGTAGGTTTCATCATAATAAATATAATGTAGATTTCTTTGGAGGAATTTATGCAACTCGCTTAGCTCATTTTCTTGGAATAGACATTCGTGAGGGTGATACGGAGTTGCCTCCTGCATATTTAGATTATAACTCTATGGCTTCGCACCAGTTTGTCGAGAGGCCTGAATCACCTCTCTTATATCGCTTAATTTTTGATAAACGACGTGTTTTCCGTATTACTCTCCCTGCTCCTGCCTTCTTTGATTCACAGACAAAAGGAAGATATGTTATTACCAGAGACGAGGCAGAAGAGTACAAGAGGAGAGCGGAGGCAGCTCGACTCCACGTTGCAGCTCAGCAGGCGATAACCGCTGTACATCAGTATGATCCCAACTATCCTTCTTCATCCCAGTACGACCCCAACAACTATTATTATGGATATCCGTCAGGCTAGCCGTGGCCATAGACCAACTTAGGCCAAAAGCCTAAGCTTGGGGGAGTACGTATTTCTCACCGACATTACATTTATGTTCACACACACTCATTGCTAGATGTCGGTGCTCATACTTTTTCATTGTAATATCCATGCTAGTTTATTTTCCTTTTCCCGCTTTCTTCTTGCGTGTTTAATAAACCTTAAGAAAAACAAAAAAAATAGTAGTAGTTTATTTTCTGCTGTAGAAGTAATAACTAAAAGAAAATCCAAAAATATTTCCCGTTCTTCTTTTGCTTATTGGGAGCTTTCCCGTGTAAATAGTGTTATTTCTTTTCTTTTCTTTGGGGATCAGTAGGAGAAGACCATAATTAAATTGTTGAAGTGGCTCTTATATGCATTATTGTTGAATTAACCCAAGAGCCCATATTGCCTTGTCTTCTCCTGTTTATTGAATGCTCGCAGATTCCAGCTTAGTCCAATGCACGTGCACTCTTATTATTATTCACACTATTCGGTCGTGCAAGTGAAAGGCAATTATGATGATATATGATGGACTGACTGAGATGAGAAAAGCTGGTATGAACTCGACCTCTTTTGTTTTTGTAAATATGATGAGTCTCGCGTTCTTGATTCAGCTTATTATGAATAAACATGTTTGCAATGACAATTAGAGATCAGAGTTACTTGTGCCATGCTTGATTAGCTATGAGTTATAATGATTTACCTTGTGTGCCAACATGCTATTAAGATGGTTATGATGTGGTATGATGGGGTGGTATCCTCCTTTGAATGATTTAAGTGACTTGACTTGGCGCATGTTCACGCATGTAGTTGAAACAAATCAACATAGCCTTCACGATATTTATGTTCATGGTGGATTATATCCTACTCATGCTTGCATCCAATATTTAATAATTTTAATGCATGTACATGGCTGTTGTCGCTCTCTAGTTGGTCGCTTCCCAGTCTTTTGCTAGCCTTCACCTGTACTAAGCGAGGATACTGCTTGTGCATCCAATCCATTAAACCCCAAAGTTATTCCAGATGAGTCCACTATACCTTCCTATATGCGGTATCTACCTGCCGTTCCAAGTAAATTTGTATGTGCCAAACTCTAAACCTTTAAATAAATATTATGTTTTGTATGCTCGAATAGCTCATGTATCGACAAAGGATGTCCTTATCTTCTGTGTTAGGCGGGTTATTCTCAAGAGGAGTGGACTCCGCTCCTCACTCACGAGAAAATGGTGTTGGGGATCGTAGCAGAAATTTAAAATTTTCTACACAGCACCAAGATCAATCTATGGAGTAATCCAGCAACGAGGGGAAGGAGAGTGCATCTACATACCCTTGTAGATCGCTAAGCGGAAGCGTTGCAAGAACGCGGATGAAGGAGTCGTACTCGTAGCGATTCAGATCGCGGTTGATTCCGATCTAAGCGCCGAACCATGACGCCTCCGCATTCAACACACGTGCAGCCCGGTGACGTCTCCTACGCCTTGATCCAGCAAGGGGAGAAGGAGAGGTTGGGGAAGACTCCATCCAGCAGCAGCACGACGGCATGGTGGTGAAGGAGGAGCGTGGCAATCCTGCAGGGCTTCGCCAAGCACCGCGGGAGAAGATGAGGACTTGGGAGAGGGGGAGGGCTGCGCCAGAAATTGGGTGCGGCTGCCCTCCCACCCCCCACATATATATAGGGGCAAGGGGAGCCGGCCCCCTCAGATCCAATCTGAGGAGGGGGCGGCGGCCAGGGGGGTTGCCTTGCCCCCCAAGGCAAGGGGGCGCCCCCCCTTTAGGGTTCCCCCAAACCCTAGGCACATGGGCCCTAGGGGGGAGGCGCCCAGCCCACTAAGGGGCTGGTCCCTCTCCACACGCAGCCCATAGGGCCCTCCGGGGCAGGTGGACCATCCCGGTGGACCACCGGAACCCCTCCAGTGGTCCCGGTACAATACCGGTAACCCCCCGAATTATTCCGGTGACCGTATGATGACTTCCCATATATAAATCTTTACCTCCGGACCATTCCGGAACTCCTCGTGACGTCCAGGATCTCATCTGGGACTCCGAAAATCATTTGGTAACCACGTACATACTTTCCCTATAACCCTAGCGTCATCGAACCTTAAGTGTGTAGACCCTACGGGCTCGGGAGTCTGGATACCCATGTTGGATCCCACATGCTCCACGATGATCTCATCGGATGAACCACGATGTCAAGGATTCAATCAATCCCGTATACAATTCCCTTTGTCTATCGGTATGATACTTGCCCGAGATTCGATCGTCGGTATCCCGATACCTTGTTCAATCTCGTTACCGGCATGTCTCTTTACTCGTTCCGTAACACATCATCCCGTGATCAACTCCTTGGTCACATTGTGCACATTATTATAATGTCCTACCGAGTGGGCCCAGAGATACCTCTCCGTTACACGGAGTGACAAATCCCAGTCTCGATTCGTGCCAACCCAACAGACACTTTCGGAGATACCTGTAGTGAACCTTTATAGCCACCTAGTTACGTTGTGACGTTTGGCACACCCAAAGCACTCCTACGGTATCCGGGAGTTGCACAATCTCATGGTCTAAGGAAATGATACTTGACATTAGAAAAGCTTTAGCATACGAACTACACGATCTTTGTGCTAGGCTTAGGATTGGGTCTCGTCCATCACATCATTCTCGTAATGATGTGATCCCGTTATCAACGACATCCAATGTCCATGGTCAGGAAACCGTAACCATCTATTGATCAACGAGCTAGTCAACTAGAGGCTTACTAGGGACATGGTGTTGTCTATGTATCCACACATGTATCTGAGTTTCCTATCAATACAATTCTAGCATGGATAATAAACGATTATCATGAACAAGGAAATATAATAATAACCAATTTATTATTGCCTCTAGGGCATATTTCCAACAAATGGCTGGTCACCGGGATGCCCAGTCCCATGCTTTATGCAAACTAAATCAAAATTAATTGCAAACAAAACTCCCCCTGGGACCTGATGTATGTTGCAGGCACTCGTTGTTTCGAGCAAGCCATGGATTGATGCTTGTTAGTGGAGGGGGAGTATAAACTTTACCATTCTGTTTGGGAACCGCCTATAATGTGTTTAGCATGGAAGATATCGACATCTCTTAGTTGTTATGTTGACAATGAAAGTATACCGCTCAAAATTCAATTTGTCTCTATTTCAAAACCGAGATCTGGCACCTCTACAAATCTCTGCTTCGCTCTGCGAAGGGCCTATCCATTTACTTTTATGCTGAGTCATCACCCTCTTATTAAAAAGCACTAGCTGGAGAGAACAACCGTCATTTGCATTCATCACTATTAATTTATGTTGGGTATGACTATGATTGGATCTCTTTTACCATGAATTACAATGTCTAGTCAGTCCTTGATATTTAAAGGTGCTCTGCATTTATGTTTTGCGGTCTCAGAAAGGCCTAGCGAGATACCATCTTGTTATATCATATTATGATTGTTTTGAGAAAGTGTTGTCATCCGAGATTTATTATTATGACTTGCTAGTTGATTATGCTATTGATACGAGTAATTATGAGACCTGAGAATTATTGCAAGTGTGGTTAGTTATGATCTATGCTGAAAACTTGAATGCTAGCTTGACATAGTTACAACAACAAGAGCAAACAGAGTTTGTAAAAGTTTTTCTTTCTTTCTTGCAGTTTGTCAACTGAATTGCTTGAGGAATGACCTGAAACTCCACAGGAGGTCTTAGAAAAAAACAATAAAAAATCCTCGCCAAATATGAAGACCAGGGGCCCACACCCTTTCCACGAGGGTGGGGGCGCCCCCCCCCCCCCCACTAGGGCGCGCGCCCTACCTCGTGGGCCCCTTGTTGACCCTCCGACGCCAACTCCAACTCTATATATTTTGCTTTCGGAGAGGAAAAAATCAGGGAGAAGAAATCATTGCGTTTTACGAAATGGAGCCGCCGCCAAGCCCTAAAACCTCTCGGGAGGGCTGATCTAGAGTCCGTTCGGGGCTCCGAAGAGGGGGATTCATCGCTGTCGTCATCATCAACCATACTCCATCACCAATTTCATGATGCTCACCGTCGTGCGTGAGTAATTCCATCGTAGGCTTGCTGGACGGTGATGGGTTGGATGAGATTTATCATGTAATCGAGTTAGTTTTGTTAGGGTTTGATCCCTAGTATCCACTATGTTCTGAGACTGATGTTGCTATGACTTTGCTATGCTTAATGCTTGTCACTAGGGCCCGAGTGCCATGATTTCAGATCTGAACCTATTATGTTTTCATGAATATATGTGAGTTCTAGATCCTATCTTGCAAGTCTATAGTCACCTACTATGTGTTATGATCCGGCAACCCCGAAGTGACAATAATCAGGACCACTCCCGGTGATGACCATAGTTTGAGGAGTTCATGTATTCACTATGTGCTAATGCTTTGTTCCGGTTCTCTATTAAAAGGAGGCCTTAATATCCCTAAGTGTCCAATAGGACCCCGCTGCCACGGGAGGGTAGCACAAAAGATGTCATGCAAGTTCTTTTCCACAAGCATGTATGACTATATATGGAACACATGCCTACATTGCATTGATGAATTGGAGCTAGTTTTGTGTCAACCTATGTTATGACTGTTACATGATGAACCGCATCCGGCATAATTATCCATCGCTGATTCGGTGCCTACGAGTTTTCCATATACTGGTTTATGCTTATTTACTTTTCCGCTACTACTGTTACAATCACTACAAAGTACCAAAAAAATTACTTTTGTTGTCTTTACTTTTGTTGCCGCTACCACCACTATCATATTACTTTGCTACTAAACACTTTGCTGTAGATACTAAGTTTCCAGGTGTGGTTGAATTGACAACTCAGCTGCTAATACTTGAGAATATTCTTTGGCTCCCCTTGTGTCGTATCAATAAATTTGGGTTGAATACTCTACCCTCGAAAGCTGTTGCGATCCCCTATACTTGTGGGTTATCAACATGCAAGGGGGACATGTCGGCAGCAGCCTACTTCTCTCAAGAGCATAAGTATTCTACGGTGGGTGAACGAATTACTGTTGAGCAATTGACAGAATTGAGCATAGTTATGAGAATATCTAGGTATGATCATGTATATAGGCATCACGTCCGAGACAAGTAGACCGACTCCTGCCTGCATCTACTACTATTACTCCACTCATCGACCGCTATACAGCATGCATCTAGAGTATTAAGTTAATGAAAACAGAGTAACGCCTTACGCAAGATGACATGATGTAGAGGGATAAACTCATGCAATATGATGAAAACCCCATCATGTTATCCTCGATGGCAGCAATACAATACGTGCCTTGTTGCCCCTACTATCACTGGGAAAGGACACCGGAAGATTGAACCCAGAGCTAAGCACTTCTCCCATTGCAAGAAAGATCAATCTAGTAGGCCAAACCAAACTGATAATTCGAAGAGACTTGCAAAGATAACCAATCATACATAAAAGAATTCAGAGAAGATTAAAATATTATTCATAGATAGACTTGATCATAAACCCACAATTCATCGATCTCAACAAACACACCGCTAAAAGAAGATTACATCGATTAGATCTCCACAAGAGAGGGGGAGAACATTGTATTGAGATCCAAAAAGAGAGAAGAAGCCATCTAGCTAATAACTATGGACCTGTAGGTCTGAGGTGAACTACTCACACTTCATCGGAGGGGCTATGTTGATGATGTAGAATCCCTCCGTGATCAATGCCCCCTCCGGCGGAGCTCCGGAACAGGCCCCAAGATGGGATCTCGTGGATATAAAAAGTTGCGGCGGTGGAATTAGGGTTTTGGCTCCGTATATGATCGTTTGGGGGTACGTAGGTATATATAGGAGGAAGGAGTACGTCGGTGGAGCAACAGGGGACCCACGAGGGTGGAGGGCACGCATGGGGGGGGGGGGTAGGCGCGCCCCCTACCTCGTGGCCTACTCTTTTGTTTATTGACGTAGGGTCCAAGTCTCCTGGGTCTTGTTCGGTAAGAAAATCACGTTCCTGAAGGTTTCATTCCGTTTGGACTCCGTATGATATTCCTTTTCTTCGAAACCCTAAAATAGGCAAAAAAACAGCAATTCTGGGCTGGCCCTCCGGTTAATAGATTTGTCCCAAAAATAATATAAAAGTGGATAATAAAGCCCAATAATGTCCAAAACAGTAGATTATATAACATGGAGCAATCAAAAATTATAGATACATTGGAGACGTATCAAGCATCCCCAAGCTTAATTCCTGCTCGTCCTCGAGTAGGTAAATGATAAAAACAGAATTTTTGATGCGGAATGCTACTTGGCATAATTTTAATGTAATTCTTCTTAATTGTGGTATGAATATTCAGATCCGAAATATTCAAGATAAAGGTTTAATATTGACATAAAAATAATAATACTTCAAGCATACTAACAAAGCAATTATGTCTTCTCAAAATAACATGGCCAAAGAAAGTTATCCCTACAAAATCATATAGTCTGGCTATGTTCCATCTTCACCACACAAAATATTTAAATCATGCACAACCCCGATGACAAGCCAAGCAATTGTTTCATACTTTTGATGTTCTCAAACTTTTTCAATCTTCACGCAATACATGAGCGTGAGCCATGGATATAGCACTATAAGTGGAATAGAATGGTGGTTGTGGAGAAGACAAAAAGGGAGAAGATAGTCTCACATCAACTAGGCGCATCAACGGGCTATGGAGATGACCATCAATAGATATCAATGTGAGTGAGTAGGGATTGCCATGCAACGGATGCCCTAGAGTTATAAATCTATGAAATCTCAACAAAAGAAACTAAGTGGTTATGCATCCAACTTGCTTGGTCATGAAGACCTAGGGCATTTTGAGGAAGCCCATCATTGGAATATACAAGCCAAGTTCTGTAATGAAAAATTCCCACTAGTATATGAAAGTGATAACATAGAAGACTCTCTATCATGAATATCATGGTGCTGCTTTGAAGCACAAGTGTGGTAAAAGGATAGTAACATTGTCCCTTCTCTCTTTTTCTCTCATTTTTTTATTTGGGCTTTCTCTCTTTCTTTTTTATGGCCTCTTTTCTTTCTCTTTGTTTTTCGTCCGGAGTCTCATCCCGACTTGTGGCGGAATCATAGTCCCCATCATCCTTTCCTCACTGGGACAATGCTCTAATAATGATGATCATCACACTTTTATTTTCTTACAACTCAACAATTACAACTCGATACTTAGAACAAAACATGACTCTATATGAATGCCTTCGGTGGTGTAGCGGGATATGCAATGAATCAAGAGTGACATGTATGAAAGAATTATGAATGGTGGCTTTGCCACAAATACGATGCCAACTACATGATCATGCTAAGCAATATGACAATGATGAAGTGTGTCATAATAAACGGAACGGTGGAAGGTTGCATGGCAATATATCTCGGAATGGCTATGGAAATGCCATAATAGGTAGGTATGATGGCTGTTCTGAGGAAGGTATATGGTGGGTGTATGATACCGGCGAAAGGTGCGCGGTATTAGAGAGGCTAGCAAAGTTGGAAGGGTGAGAAAAGTGCGTATAATCCATGGACTCAACATTAGTCATAAAGAAAAATATACTTATTGCAAAAATCTACAAGTTATCAAAGCAAAGTATTATGTGCATGCTCCTAGGGGGATAGATTGGTAGGAAAAGACCATCGCTCGTCCCCGACCGCCACTCATAAGGAAGACAATGAAAAAATAAATCATGCTCCGACTTCATCACATAACGGTTCACCATACGTGCATGCTATGGGAATCACAAAATTTAACCCAAGTATTTATCAAATTCACAACTGCTCAACTAGCATAACTCTAATATCACCATCTTCATATCTCAAAACAATTATCAAGCATCAAACTTCTCATAGCATTCAACACACTCATAAGAAAGTTCTTTTACTATTCTTGAATTCCAAGCATATTAGGATTATTTAAGCAAATTACCATGCTATTTAAGACTCTCAAAATAATATAAGTGAAGCATGAGAGATCAATAGTTTCTATAAAACAAATCCACCACCGTTCTCTAAAAGATATAAATGAAGTACTAGGGAAAAACTATATAACTCAAATGATATAAGTGAAGCACATAGAGTATTCTAACAAATTCTAAATCATGTATGGATCTCTCAAAAGGTGTGTACAGCAAGGATGATTGTGGTAAAATAAAAGGCAAAAACTCAAATCATACAAGACGCTCCAAGCAAAACACATATTATGTGGTGAATAAAAATATAGGTCCAAGTAAAGTTACCGATAGAAGTAGACGAAAAGAGGGGATGCCTTCCGGGGCATCCCCAAGCTTTGGCTTTTAGGTGTCCTTAGATTATCTTGGGGGTGCCACTCCTTGTTCCATAATCCATCAAATCTTTACCCAAAACTTGAAAACTTCACAAAACAACACTTAAACTAGAAAATCTCGTGAGCTCCGTTAGCGAAAGAAAACAAAAGACCACTTCAAGTTACTGTAATGAACTCATTATTTATTTATATTCGTGTTAAACCTACTTTATTCCAACTTCTCTATGGTTTATAAACTACTCCCTCCGTTCCTAAATGTAAGTCTTTTTAGCCATTTCAAATGGACAACAACATACGGATGTATGTAGACATATTTTAGAGTGTAGATTCACTCATTTTGCTCCGTATGTAGTCATTTGTTAGAATCTCCAGAAAGACTTATATTTAGGAACGGAGGGAGTATTTTACTAGCCATAGATTCATCAAAATAAGCAAACACGCGAAAAACAGAATCTGTCAAAAACAGAACAATCTGTAGTAATCTGTAGCTAGCGCAAGATATGGAACCCCAAAAATTCTAAAATAAATTGCTGGACGTGAGGAATTTATCTATTAATCATCTTCAAAAAGAATTAACTAAATAGCACTTTCCAAATAAAAACAGCAGCAGTTCTTGTGAGCCTAATGTTTCTGTTTTTTTACAGCAAGATATCAAGACTTACCCCAAGTCTTCCCAACGGTTCTACTTGGCACAAACACTAATTAAACACAAAAAACACAACCTAAACAGAGGATAGATAAATTATTTATTACTAAACAGGAGCAAAAAGCAAGGAATACAAATAAAATTGGGTTGCCTCCCAACAAGCGCTATCGTTTAATGCCCCTAGCTAGGCATGAAAAGCAAGGATAGATCTAGGTATTGCCATCTTTGGTAGCCAATCCATAAGTGGCTCTCATAATAGATTCATAATATAATTTAATTTTCTTTCTAGGGAATTGTTCCATGCCTTTCCTTAACGTAAATTGGAATCTAATATTTCCTTCCTTCATATCAATAATTGCACCAATCGTTTTAAGGAAAGGCCTACCAAGAATAATAGGACATGAAGGATTGCAATCTATGTCAAGAACAATAAAATCTACGGGCACATAATTCCTATTTGCAACAATAAGAACATCATTAATTCTTCCCATACGTTTCTTAATAGTGGAATCCGCAAGGTGCAACTTTAGAGAGCAATCATCAAAATCACGGAAACCTAACAAATCGCACAAAGTCTTTGGAATCGTGGAAACACTAGCACCCAAATCACACAAAGCATAGCATTCATGATCTTTAATTTTAATTTTAATAGTAGGTTCTCACTCATCATAAAGTTTTCTAGGGATATAGACTTCTAATTCAAGTTTTTTTTCACAAGATTGCATCAAGGCATCAACGATATGTTTAGTGAACGCTTTATTTTGACTATAAGCGTGAGGAGAATTTAGCACGGATTGCAACAAGGAAATACAATCAATCAAAGAGAAATTTTCATAATTAAATTCCTTGAAATCCAAAATAGTGGGTTTAGCAACATCTATGGTTTTAATTTCTTCAATCCCAATTTCACCAATTTTAGCATCAAGATCTAAAAACTCCGAATTCTTGGAACGTATTGTAGGTAAAGGTGGATCATAATAAGTCCCATCATTATTAAGATTCATATTGCAAAACAAAGATTTAATAGGGGATAAATCAATAACTTTTAGATCTTCATCTTTATTTTCATAGGAACTAGAAGAACACGCTCTTATAAAGGCATCTTTCTTAGCACGCATCCTAGCAGTTCTTTCTTTGCACTCATAAATGGAAATTCTCATGGCTTTGAGAGACTCATTGATATCATGCTTAGGTGGAATAGATCCAAGTTTCAAAGAATCAACATCAAGAGAAAATCTATCAACGTTCCTAGCCAACTCATCAATCTTAAGCAATTTTTCTTCAATCAAAGCATTGAAAGTCTTTTGCGAAGTAATAAATTCTTTAATATTATATTCAAAATCAGAGGGCATCTTATTATAATTTCCATAAGAATTGTTGTAGGAATTACCGTAATTATTAGAGGGATTACTAGGATAAGGCCTAGGATTAAAATTTCCTCTATACGCGTTGTTACCAAAATTGTTCCTACCAACAAAATTCACATCCATAGATTCATTATTATTCTCAATCAAAGTAGAGAAGGGAATATCATTAGGATCAGAAGAAACATTCTTACTAGCAAATAATTTCATAAGTTCATCCATCTTTCCACTCAAGTTATTAATTTCTTCTATCGCATGGACCTTTTTATTAGTAGATATTTCAGTATGCCATTGAGAATAATTAACCATAATATTATCTAGGAGTTTAGCAGCTTCTCCTAAAGTGATTTCCATAAAAGTGCCTCCCGCGACCGAATCTCAAAAATTTCTAGAAGCAAAATGCAGTCTGGCATAAAAATTTTGTATAATCATCCACAAATTCAAACCATGAGTAGGGCAATTATGTATCATTAATTTCATCCTCTCCCAAGCTTGTGCAACATCTTCATGATCAAGTTGCTTAAAATTCATAATATCATTTCTAAGGGAGATGATCTTAGCGGGAGGAAAATACTTAGAGATAAAAGCACCTTTGCACCTATTCCATGAATCAATACTATTCTTAGGCAAAGACGAAAACCAAACTTTAGCACGATCTCTAAGCAAAAAAGGAAATAGTTTCAATTTAACAATATCGTTATCCACATCTTTCTTCTTTTTCATATCTCACAAATTAACGAAGCTATTTAGATGGGTAGCGGCATCTTCACTAGGAAGGCCAGAAAACAGATCTTTCATGACAAGATTTAGTAAAGCAGTATTAATTTCACAAGATTCAACATCGGTAAGAGGAGCAATCGGAGTGCTAATAAAATCATTGTTGTTGGTATTGGTAAAGTCACACAATTTAGTATTATCTTGAGCCATCGTGACAAGCAAGCAAACTAACACACAAGCAAACAAAAAGCAAGCAGGAAAAAAGAGGCAAATAGAGAAAGAGAGGGAGGATAGAGAGAGAGGATAGAGAGAGAGGGCGAGTAAAACGGCAAGGGTGAAGTGGGGGAGAGGAAAACGAGAGGCAAATGGCAAATGATGTAATGCGGGAGAT
The DNA here is from genome assembly GCF_018294505.1 of Triticum aestivum. Taxonomy (NCBI): domain Eukaryota; kingdom Viridiplantae; phylum Streptophyta; class Magnoliopsida; order Poales; family Poaceae; genus Triticum; species Triticum aestivum. The sequence goes on from NC_057812.1 coordinate 36,624,941, forward strand.
AGGGATTGTGATGGGTACTTGGTATATTGACTTTTGCGTAGACTCCCCGGCAACAACGCCAGAAATCCTTCATGCTACCTCTTGAGCACTGCGTTCGTTTTCCCCGAAGAGGAAGGGATGATGCAGCACAGTAGCGTAAGTATTTCCCTCAGTTTTTGAGAACCAAGTTATCAATCCAGTAGGAGGCTACACGCGAGTCCCTCGTACCTGCACAAAACAAATAAATCCTCGCAACCAATGCGATAAGGGGTTGTCAATCCCTACACGGCCACTTACGAGAGTGAGATATGATAGATATGATAAGATAATATTTTTGGTATTTTTATGATAAAGATGCAAAGTAAAATAAAAGCAAAGTAAAAAAGCAAAGGAAATTACTAAGTATTGGAAGATTAATATGATGAAGATAGACCCGTGGGCCATAGGTTTCACTAGTGGCTTCTTCCAAGAGCATAAGTATTCTATAGTGGGTGAACGAATTACTGTTGAGCAATTGACAGAATTGAGCATAGCTATGAGAATATCTAGCTATGATCATGTATATAGGCATCACGTCCGAGACAAGTAGACCGACTCCTGCCTGCATCTACTACTATTACTCCACTCATCGACTGCTATCCAGCATGCATCTAGAGTATTAAGTTAATGAAAATAGAGTAACGCCTTAAGCAAGATGACATGATGTAGAGGGATAAACTCATGCAATATGATGAAAACCACATCTTGTTATCCTCGATGGCAACAATACATGCCTTGCTGCCCCTACTATCATTGGAAAGGACACCGCAAGATTGAACCCAAAGCTAAGCACTTCTCCCATTGCAAGAAAGATCAATCTAGTAAGCCAAACCAAACTGATAATTCGAAGAGACTTGCAAAGATAACCAATCATACATAAAAGAATTCAGAGAAGATTCAAATATTATTCATAGATGGACTTGATCATAAACCCACAATTCATCGGTCTCAACAAACACACCGCAAAAAAAAGATTACATCGAATAGATCTCCACAATTGAGGGGGAGAACATTGTATTGAGATCCAAAAAGAGAGAAGAAGTCATCTAGCTAATAACTATGGACCCGTAGGTCTGAGGTGAACTACTCACACTTCATCGGAGGGGCTATGATGATGATGTAGAAGCCCTCCGTGATCGATGCCCCCTCCGGCGGAGCTCCGGAACAGGCCCCAAGATGGGATCTCGTGGATACAGAAAGTTGCGGCGGTGGAATTAGGGATTTGGCTCTGTATCTGATCATTTGGGGTACGTAGGTATATATAGGAGGAAGGAGTACGTCGGTGGAGCAACAGGGGCCCCACGAGGGTGGAGGGCGCGCCGGGGGGGGGGGGGTAGGCGCGCCCCCTACCTCGTGGCCTCCTCTTTTGTTTCTTGACATAGGGTCCAAGTCTCCTGGGTCTTGTTCGGTGAGAAAATCACGTTCCCGGGGGTTTCATTCCGTTTGGACTCCGTTTGATATTCCTTTTCTTCGAAACCCTAAAATAGGCAAAAAAACAGCAATTCTGGGATGGGCCTCCGGTTAATAGGTTAGTCCCAAAAATAATATAAAAGTGGATAATAAAGACCAATAATGTCCAAAACAGTAGATACTATAGCATGGCGCAATCACAAATTATAGATACGTTGGAGACGTATCTAGCCCTAGTTGATACATGAGCTATTCGAGCATACAAAACAGAATGTTTATTTGAAGGTTTAGAGTTTGGCACATACAAATTTACTTGGAACGGCAGGTAGATACCGTACATATGTAGGTATGGTGGACTCATATGGAACAACTTTGGGGTTTATGGGATTGGATGCACAAGCAGTATTCCCGCTTAGTACAGGTGAAGGCTAGCAAAAGACTGGGAAGCGACATCTAGAGAGCGACAACAGTCATGAACATGCATTAAAATTAATCAACACTGAGTGCTAGCATGAGTAGGATATAATGCACCATGAACATAAATATCGTAGAGGCTATGTTGATTTTGTTTCAACTACATGCGTGAACATGTGCCAAGTCAAGCCACTCGAATCTTTCAAAAGTGGATACCACTCTATCATACCACATCACAACCATTTTAATAGCATGTTGGCACGCAGGGTAAACCATTATAAGCTCCTAGCTAATTAAGCATGGCATCAGCAACTATAATCTCTAATTGTCATTGCAAACATGTTTATTCATAATAGGCTGAATCAGGAATGATGAACTAATCATATTTACAAAACAAGAGAGGTCGAGTTTAGACCAGCTTCTCCCATCTCAATCAGTCCATCATATATCGTCATAATTGCCTTTCACTTGCACGACCGAATGATGTGAATAATAATAACAGTGCACGTGCATTGGACTAAGCTGGAATCTGCAAGCATTCAATAAATAGGAGAAGACAAGGCAATATGGACTCTTGGTTAAATCAACAATAATGCATATATGAGTCACTTCAACAATTTAATTATGTTCTTCTCCTATC